>NW_018108770.1:11207-15797 GCF_000183805.2 Loa loa | reverse complement strand
TTAATTTTAATATATTATCAGGTGTCGATCGAGATTTTAATTCATTAATTGTTAAATAAATTTTATTTCATTTTTGTCTTTTCATTTATTATTTCCATTTTTTCAGGGAGCCGTGAAATTAGATCCACATTTAAAGAAGTACTTGGGTGATGAGTTTCCTGCAGAATGCAATACAAACGTTACGTGGACATACGTAACTTTTGACAAGCAGGCAAGTTTTGTTGCATTTTGAAGGTAAGATAATACAACCTTCTTTTACCACTTGTCAGGCTTGTGATTGATAAAATGTTTGATAAAATTAAAAAAAATAAAATGATAAAAATTCGTCTTTCTAGATTTTGCATATTTTGAATTTAAATTTTGATACATAATCAGAGTTAAGTTATGTATCTACAAATTTAGAATTGTTAAAATTCTTTGAAAAAATCGGTTATTCAATTCATCCCTTTCAGAATGAAGTTTTAACAGACTTAATTACACGTTTGAGTATCGAGCTGAAGCTACCTCAATCGGAGAGGAATACGTATGCATTAAAATTTGAAGAACGTGATAATGATGGTGTTTTTCTAACCAAAGAAAATCGTGGTTTGGTACCCCAAGGGTTCATTCTCATTTTAACCGCATCTCCGGTATTTTTTTCAACCACATTTTTTGTTTTTTCTGAAATCTTTTCTTAGTAAATAAATCCAAAATCGTTATTTCTAAAATTTTCTGAAATAACAACTTCGGATTTATGTTAAAATTAGGAAAAAGAATTTAGTGGTATTTGAAAATAGTTGAAGCACATAACAGTTGCAATAGAACTGCATGTAAATAGGCCCATACATGAGCACAATAAATAAGTATAATTGCTTTGCAATTTTTGATAGATATCAAACATATTTATGGACATACAAAAACATATATATATATATATATAATATATATATATATATATATATATATGTTTTGGTATTTACACCCATATAGGTATTTCTGAAGTTTTGTTTTCTTTTGTAGTAGTTGAATTAAAGTCGGAATTTTTCCTTACATTTCGATATATTTCCCAATCGATTATTTTAGATTTTAACCCGATAATTCATAAGATTAAAAATCTAGTCTTCTAATGATACTTGTTTTCTTCACAGGAACGTTATGCACACAATCTTTTGGCACGTTTACGTAATTCTTCAACTCATACTGGCGATCTTCGAGTAACACTTGCTGAACTGATCACTTTATGTAGTGATATTTCATTTGCAACGCAGTTTATGCGTATAGGTGGATATGACTATATATTTGAAATTATCGAAAAAGGATGGTGCGCTGAGTATGCATTCAACTTCATTTCCTATAATATTTCATCAAAATTTTCTGGTTTTTCTTTCTAGCAGTTTCGGATTTTTTTCTGGTGAATTTTTCCAATGCCGTCAAATAGTGTCAAATTGGCTAATTTCATATTGCAGTTTACTGCAATGACCTATGACCTATATCCCGAAATAATGGGAAATTTCTATTGGACTCATATTAGATTAAATTGGACATTTGCCTGAGAATGAATGATATCTTTCTAGGTTAAACAAGCCTTGCTAATCAAATTTCAAGATTGCAGCAAACAAATTTCTTTTTTTAGTAGCGTTTCGTCCCAGTCACGATTCCTTCAAGCATTGCTGATATTGATGGATCATCCTGGTTTAATGTATTGGTCACAGGTTTCGGATGCATTTATTTCCAAAATAGCGGAAAATATTACCGGCAAAGCTAAGCAAGAGGACAACATCTTACTGGTTTCATCACTTAATATTATCGATCTCATTTTGAATTCTAAGAAGTATTGAATTTTTCGAGTATTTATAGAAATAAGCTTGGCTTATTTGACTAACTTTATCTTCGGTTTAATGGCATTGCCTTCATAATATGCTTTCTGATCATTTCAATGATATTTTGGTTTGTTGGGCACTAGATTAGTTAAAATTGCACTCGTTTCAACAACATTCAGACAAAACATTGGTATGCGAGATAATCTTAGCTTTATGTCATGATAGACTTTTATTACCACCATCAAATTCACAGATTTAGTTTGTATTTCGTAATTTTAATAAACATGAATGTTTTATCAAGTTCTTTTTTCTCTAATTTGATATTTAGAAATCGTAAAGTATATTTCTGGAAATTCCATGTGAGAGCTTCTTGAACGATACTTCATGTTTTTGATAATGCTTATGCTTTTGAATTTCAGTGAAGAAAAAATGAATTTGGTATTACGGGAGGTACCCTTCGAATCGCTTATACGTCATCTTGAGAAATCAGACGAACGAGTCATTTTGAATGTTCTGACGTTAATGAATTCTTTATACAACAAAGCTAGAGACCATGTGAAAAATGATATCGTAGAGGTAAGGGTAGAGATCTTTAGTATTTTATAAATTATTTCAATAGATTTTAATATTACTAGTTTTAAAAAATAGTAGTATTGACGGTAAAACTTGTTCTAGTGACAACTATGATTTTTAGAGGTGATAACAGTCAGTTATAAATAATAGCCAGTCAATATAGAAAAGACAGTTGAGCTCGATCACTTCATTCATTCTTTAAGCTTAATTTAGATTTCGGATGTCAAAAGTTGGATTCTGAATTCTATTCAAAATTTGCATTTTCATTTGAAATATTAGTAATGTTTTACACTTGCTTTTGTTATTTTTCTTATTACTTTCTATCTCTTTTTTCCTTTTGTATAATTTAATATTTGTGTATCTAATTGGAAATACCTCACCAGTATCTAGATTTTGTAAAAAAGCCAAGAAAGTAAAATTCTCAGAATCCTAATCCAGAAACTATCATATGTTTGTTTATTCATTTTGTTCCTTAAACCGTTTAAGAGTGCCATTTCAATCCTGAACAATGACACCATTTCAATTCATTGTCTTCCATAATACCAAATCTTTTTCTCTTCCATAATATCAAATATATAATATCAAATTTTAAGCATCTCCATGTAACACCTTTCCGTCATGCAATTGAAAAATCGGTACTGAGAAAAGGAAAGCAATTGGATGTTGGAATTGAGCAGCAACTTGTTACAATACAACGTATACAGCTGAATAAACTAACACAAAAAGCTCTGCGTATTCCTACAGAAGCAGAAATTGAGCGAGTTTTTGTAGGTTAAAATTGAAAAAATTACAATTATACTAATTTGTATATTTTAAAAAGTGGGGGGAGAATTTTTCGAATAGATATTTTTTGATTCTTGCATTCAAATTCTAATTTATTAATATTATTTATTTGATTATATATGAATGATTATATGTGTACTCTTTATTGGTGTTGTATACGTTTTAAATTAGCTTTATATGGAATCAAGGAAAATCTGATGAAACTTTATTTTGTTTGACAGTTGCCAAGTTTTTACAATTTCAGCAACTGAAACTTTTGAACAGTGAAAGCAGTAAAGGGATTCATGCAAATGTTATATCAGACGAAAAGCATGCAGAATTTTTAAATTTCACTGAAGCAGTTGTACAAACACCACCAGGATCATTAGCACTGGAAACAATTCAGTTATTTGTAACTCATCATGCTGATTCCATTGCAAAAGTAAATTAATAACCTTTTAATATAATTTAACTGTTTGAACAAAATTCAGGCATTTTTCTTTCGCATTTTTTTTCTCACTAACAGTTTTTATTTCAGATTCGATTTTAATTATAAATATTATTTCAAAGCATATAGTATTTCATCACACAGCCTCTTGATTTTATAGTTTTCTTTTTTTTTGCAAATATACGAAAAAATGACTTGGAATTAAAACATTCTTTGCTATTTGAAAGTATTTACCATACTACATATGATTTAATAATGACGCATTAATTCCAGATATCGTTGGAAAATTCAATGAGATCTGATAACAATCTATGGTCCCTTCTGTTTGTATCGGTTCATTTAGTGCAAATGTTGATTGACGTTCTTCATGTTATTAATGAACCTGGTAAAATATCAAAATCGTTTTCCATCTTTCGGAGAAATAAACAGGCAGCATATGCTTGAATCATTACTCTATAAGTAACCAAAAAGTAAACGATTTATAGAAGAAGGTGATCGATTAATGGTTTTATTGTTCAAAAGTGATCGACCATTTTTGGATTTTTTTGCGGTGCTTGTGAAACTTTTTCATCGTACGTGGCGTGAAATGCATGCAAGTGAAGAAGATATTAAAAAGGTACGATGGACTTTTAGGACTAATATTAGCAGTTTTTTCTTTTTTTGTACTATGAAACTTTTTCAATGTTTTGAACGAAATTAATGGAATTGTTGGAAATACAGGACTGGTCAAGTACATTACTTTTGCTAGTTACTGGCTTCTAATTGAAATAAAGCCTAGTCAGATTCAGAGATCCCAATTCTGAACATTTATATAGCTAGCTGACAGTTAGGTTGGGTCATTGGGATTCTGAAATCTTTTTTCTAAAAATATTGTGTGACTATGCAGAAATTTGTCAATGATAGGTCATTTCAAATTTTGAATCTAATATAGATTTGCCATCGACCCATTTACCACAAATGTGATATCATAATTTCACACCTACCGCTTATTCACGAAATATATGAGTG
>NW_018108770.1:5209-10671 GCF_000183805.2 Loa loa | reverse complement strand
ATTTAATAATGAACGCATTAATTCCAGATATCGTTGGAAAATTCAATGAGATCTGATACAATCTATGGTCCCTTCTGTTTGTATCGGTTCATTTAGTGCAAATGTTGATTGACGTTCTTCATGTTATTAATGAACCTGGTAAAATATCAAAATCGTTTTTCCATCTTTCGGAGAAATAAACAGGCAGCATATGCTTGAATCATTACTCTATAAGTAACCAAAAAGTAAACGATTTATAGAAGAAGGTGATCGATTAATGGTTTTATTGTTCAAAAGTGATCGACCATTTTTGGATTTTTTTGCGGTGCTTGTGAAACTTTTTCATCGTACGTGGCGTGAAATGCATGCAAGTGAAGAAGATATTAAAAAGGTACATGGGACTTTTAGACTAATATTAGCAGTTTTTTCTTTTTTTGTACTATGAAACTTTTTCAATGTTTTGAACGAAATTAATGGAATTGTTGGAAATACAGGACTGGTCAAGTACATTACTTTTGCTAATTACTGGCATTTATTTTTGTAGGTTTTGGCTGTTGTTCGGAAGCAAATTGATGTTTGTTTGCTGGAAAAACCAGATACATTTGAAAAGTTAGAGGAATTGCTAGCAGCTCATTCGTATCCACATATGAAGAAAATTTGGGAAAAAGAAAGGAGCGCTAAAGAAGCAGAAGAATTACAGAGTGATGCTGTCAAGTAAATTTTTACAGAATTGAAATTGTTTTATTTTTCCCAGCCTTCACCGCATTTGAATCATCAATGAACAAAACGATTGGATCAAAAATACCTGAACTAATTTTAAGCTATATCTCTAAGAGGTTTTAACCTTTTTTCAATCAGTTCGAGTTCAATTTATGTAGATCTAACGTAGAAATTAGCAAATGTTTTAACTGTAATAATGAAAATATATTATTTCTCTGTCGTCTTTCAGAGAGCTGCGAGAATATCTTCGACCGAGTATTGTTGAACTGGTTTTGAAAAATCGTAAAAATGTTTTGAAAAATGGCTATAAATTTGGGAAGCTAATAAAGAGCAAATCGATGCAAAAAGGTTTTTTTTCATCTACCAATTTATGCTTATAATTTCATGTGCTGCAATATTTTGCTCGAATTTTTAAAGTAGCGATAGATTTAGAAACTGCTCATAACATTTTGATAATAAACGGAAAACTAAAGCAACTTGGCAAAAAGACGAACATTAATCAAGACGAGGAAAAGAAAAAAAGTTCTGTAATTTATAACAAAAAGATTGAAAAAAGAAAAATCATCTTAAAAATCAAAAAATTACGAAAAAGAACTATGGCAATAGTGAGACGTAAAGTATACCTTACTATAATAACTATTAGTTGTTCACAGAAATAAATTACAGAAAAAAATATAATTGCACTAATGAAGGAGCGCAGAAGTTTTAGGACGGAAGAATTTGATGTACTAAGTCAAATGTGACTTCATTTTTAGCAAACTGCAACATATGTTCTAAAGTGCAAAAGAGATTTCCTTTCATGCAGATAATTAGTTGAAACTGTAAATATACAGTAATTATATATCAGTGTAATATTATGTCTTTACTCATCAAATGTTTATTAGTTTGTTAAAAATTTTAAAAAAATGTATTTTTTAAAATAAAGCAAAATTGGTTAATTGGCAAATGTTTGTTGAGGACAGCAATTTTGGTTTTGGAAATTGGATGCTAACGAGAAGACGTTAATTTGTACAGATTGCTCAAACACAGAGTCTTCATCAAATGCAAAATCTGCTGGAAATATAAAAAGTAAAGTCAAATATGAATTTGTTATTGGTTTCACATAAAATTTCATGTAAATTATTGGTGAATGATCTATTTTCAAAATTAAATGAAATGTATTTACAGTAGATGTGGCTGATGTACAACGTGTAATGGCTGGAGGTGAAGGTGATTTTCCAATGAATAGTACAAAGGGAAAGAAAAATTCAAATGTACGCGGTATCACATTAGAAGTTGGTGATAAGCCTGATCTTTATCATTTGGTAACTTCTGATGAGGAAACGATAAATGCCTGGTGTGATGGTATCAATGCTTTGATTGGTAATTCGTTTCTTCGTTCTTTCTTTTTTTTTATCCGACGTCTTGTGTGTTGTATGTGTTTGTGTGTTCAAGTGCAAACGCCTTATATTTGTTAACAATAATGTATTATTTTAAACATTAATTGCTTTAGTAATAAGTATACTCTTTCCTCTTCGGATATTAAGGTTTGAATTTCCATTGTAGTCTATTAGAAAAATCGTACTTAATTTTAGGTGTCAATAAACTATCGATTCAAGCTCAACGACAAGTGGACCGCTTTTTGAATATTGAACTAAAAATGCGATTGCTTGAATTGGATCATATTCCAAATTCAATCGAAATACCACCCTTACCAGAAAATTTTGATTGGATTCCAAAAAATGTTGATAGTAAGACTTCTGCAACAAAAGTGTAACTTTTGGACCGGAAATTTATTTCATAAGGTCGGCAATATTTTACGCAAATGTCATTAATCTGATGGTTGCATTCCAAGATATGTTTCCGTATTAGAAATTTGTGCATTGTCCAGAATTTGATAATTAATTTGTGATTTTAACTTGCATGTCGAATATTCATACTGCCAATTTTCATTAATTAAATACTTTCATGATTGTAGTTTCATTTTTTTTTTTTATTTTGCAATAGAATGATCAAAAATGAATTCATTATCCAGCGCAAGATCTTATTGTTGACAAGAAAAAGACAGCTGATTATTGACAAGGAAGAGATGTTATTTAATTTTATTTCTTAATAATTCCTGAAATCAAACATGTTTCGAAATAGATTAATTTAAGAGGAATGGAAAAAGAATAGGAATATTTTGAACTGGAAGTGGAATATTTCGTTCTTTGAGAATGTGCATTGATTATTCATATATATACATATATATATAGCATTTATGATGTTGAAGTAAATAAACGATCACCAATAAATGATTGATAGCATTATCATCCATGGCAGACATCTGTTCCATATATACTTCATATGAAGAAGGATTTGGGATCAGTAGACAGATTTGTCACCATCATTGATCATGTCTTTCTCTTTCTTTCTCTCTGTCTCTCTCTCTCTCTCTCTCTTCAGTTATAAATAGTTAAAAGATTTGATAATAGAATGTGAATGAAATCTTTAATCAACGATAAAACATCAAAAATTACTAATCAAATTATTTTCATTTATTCATTAAAACCTTATGATTAAATAAATTTATATTAATCGATAGGATTGATTATTTATCATTTATTTCATGGTTCTCTTTTATTAACTTGTAAAGTTTTTCCAAATTAAAAGGTTTAAATTATGATGTTTCGGCAGAACATTTGTGAAGATTATGGTAACACGTTTTACCGTAGCAATAGCAATAGTAATTACAATAATAGCAATTATAATGGCAATAATAATGATAATAATAATAATAATAATAATAAATAATAATAATAATAATAACAATAATGATATTAGTAATAATAGTAATAGTACAATATTAAGAATAATAATACAAACTTAATAAGCTAAATGCAATGAACAAAAAAAAAAAACGAAAAAAAGCACAAGTAAACATTTTTAAGAAAAAATAAATAAACGACAAGAGAATCAAAAGAGAAAAATGAAATGAAACAAAATATTTTATGAAAAGATAAAAGAGACGCAAAAGCAAACAGACAAATATATTTTGGGCCATTATATATAGTAATAAAAATACAGGTTAAATTTGATCGGATACGGTATCGGCAATTTCTCATATACTGTGTCAATCATTTGTCGGATACTGTATCAATCATTTCACTCTTTTTTACTTTTTTTCATACCTTGACGGTAGTTATACCAATCAAAAGTAAAGAGGGGAAAAAAAAGGAATTTCACTCCGTATTTATGCATCTAAGAGAAAAACATTCGCACGGCTACAATAATCAGGAGAGAGTGTACCCACGTGTATATTGTATGTTTGAATTAGGATAATACTCACGTGCGTACTGTATGGTTCAGTTAATAGAGACGGTATCCATGTGTGAAGTGTATGATTCAGGAGATAGTACCCACGTGTATATAGTATGACTCCAGTAAGACAGTATCCAAGCGTATACTGTATGGTTCAAATTTCATTTCTCTCATAGTGACAAGTGTAAGGGATGAAAATATATTTTTTAATGCTTTTTTTTTACTTTGATTTGAAAGAAAAAAGTTTGAAATTTTTACAAAATTCAATTTTTCAATCAACTATCTATGAAGTAAGTACAAATAAATATTGATACAATTAGCTAGCTTAATACTTTACATTTATCATTTTTTTTTTTTTTAAATGATTTTTACAAATACATTATCACAAATTCTCAAAAATTATTTTTAACAAAATAGATTTAGATCTATTTTATTTTTCAGGGATATATATATATATTGACCGGATTTTATCATAAATATACATTTGTGGTTTATATAATTTGAAAATTAAAAAAAAAAAAAAAAGGAAGAAAAGAAAAGATTTTATGTACATGACTATAACAAATGGCTAATTAATTATTCATTAAAAATTAAATTGAAAACATTAACAAAACACCAGGAATTTTACATAAAAATTCCAAATAATTTCACTCTTAATTGGGCATAATTTTTTATTAATGTTTAAAAACAAATAATTTTTGTTGTTTTTTTTCTCTTGTATAATTTTTTTAAAACATTTTCAAAATATATCATATTGATAAAGCAAAATTTAAATTAAAAAATTTCAATCAATTAATTTTAAAATATTATGCCATAATTTTATCCCTTTTATTCACTTATTTTACAATTGTTTTACTTATTCTTTTCGATTGACAAATTTATTGTTTGGGTTTTTTTTTTGTTTTTTTTTAATTCTCAATTTACATGCATTACATTTACTGTGAACTGTGAAAAAAGGATTACAGTATTGCGTAGAAATATCAATATGTTGCTATTAATGAATAATTTATTTGTAGGGTAAAGAAAAATGTTCGACAGTGAATTTAATTGTAAAACTATCAATTATTGATATTGTACGGTAAATTAGTTATTGCAAGCTAAATTAACCTATAGTGGACAAAGTGGCCTCTGTTCCGGATACCTTGACAACGAATAAGCATTGCTTGCTGTTACCGTATGCGATGGAATTGCTGGTTGAGGTATTTGTGGTGCAGCCGGTTGATAACCATGCTTATCAAGAAGTTGCAAACGATTTGCTTTAAAAATATTGAAAAGAATTTGAGCGAAACATCCTGCTGACGCTAATATACCAAGTAATGGATCAGCTAAAAGTTTTATTGCTGTTACTGTATTCCATCCGGTTACTGTAGGTGTCAAAAGATACTGTAGGGAACTAAGCAACAGGAATGCGGCTGCCATCGGATATAAACTACCAAGTAAACCGGTTGATGCAACAGAATGATCAGTAGCTGGAGCTGAACCTG
>NW_018108770.1:2934-4599 GCF_000183805.2 Loa loa | reverse complement strand
CTCAAATACGTGATCTAAGATATATATCCGGTTAGAATAATCAGCAAAATTGTTTAAATTAATGATATTTTAATTAAAAAATTAGGTTATAAAAAAAATGATTCATTATTTGAATTATATTTAATACATGAAATCTACAATATTTGCATTATTTATTATAGGAAAAAAAAAATTTATATTTAAAAAGCATTAATGATTTTTGATTCCGGTTACCTGGAATAAATCATTAGTTAACCTATTTCAGTAAATGGATTAAATAGGCTAATATTTGGTATAACGAATTTGAATAACTGTTTAATAATTATACATATAAAAAATTGAATACCGAATTTTGTTGATGCCTTTGAGTATATTTATTCCAGGTGCAACATAATACAAACCACCATAAACGACCGGTTGTTCCGAAATAGTACAAAAGAATAGCTACAACTGTACACGGAATATGTTGAATTCCGGTAATAACAAAAACCAATTTTGAATTATATTTAATACATGAAATCTATAATATTTGCATTATTTATTTATAGGAAAATCAATTCATGTTCAAAAAGCATTAATGATTTGATTCCGGTTTAATACAAACCGGAATCAAATCTTTAGTTCCTTTTAATCAATTTTTCTTCTCTCTCTCTCTCTCTTCTCTCTCTCTCCTTCTCACTCTTTCTAAATTAAATAATAATCTATATGAATTTAAGATAACTTTTTTTTCTTTTTCCATTCTTACTTATCATTTGCCTATGTAAGTAAAATTTATTTTTTAAAATTAGAAAAAAAAAAAACCTGATCTCGATAGAGTAACGAAAAAAGATATACAATAGCGGAAACGGAAAATGATACGGAGCAAAATAGGAGTGATAATTCCGGTAAACCAACTAAACAATGTTTCCGGGTGCAAAATGTTAATAAGCAAACAGATGTTAATGCAGTACAAAGTAATGACATAATAAATAATGCCGTACTAGCTGCTTCACGATCATCCTATAATTAATTGATTTATTTAGTTAACTAATTAATTAATTGATTACAAATAATTGAAATTATTTATTAAAACATTTTGTTTTTTTTTAATATCAACAATAAATTATTTAATGAATGTATAATAAAAATTATTTAACCTTTGTATAGCCATTATTTGAATGACATAATGGGACACATTGTCCAGTTCGATTCATATAAATTGTACTTGGCTGATTTGAACAACGATTTGATGTAATTACATTCTTGGCTATATCTGTTTCTAATTCTTCAACTATTACTGGGCCATCATCCTCAGATGCTGGTCCTTTCATACACATCGCATCATGATTGTTTTCTGAATTAAAATTTATCACTATTTAGGTTATATTTTACATTTCTTATATTATTTGCTTTTTTTTGGTTTATTGTTTATTTATCTATTATTTATCATTTGTTATTTGTCATTTATTACTTATTATTTATTATTTATTATTTGTTATTTATTATTTATTATTTATTATTTGTTATTTATTATTTGTTGTTGTTTATTATCAATTTATATTTTACATTTCTCATATTATTTGTTTTTTAGTTTATTGTTTATTTATCTATTATTTATCATTTGTTATTTATCATTTATTATTTATTATTTATTATTTATTTGTTATTTATTATTTATTATTTATTATTTATCAATTATTATTTATT
>NW_018108770.1:0-1761 GCF_000183805.2 Loa loa | reverse complement strand
TTATTTATTATTCATTACTTATTCATGTCATTTATATTATGTTACATTAATCTTTGCTTAGTTTTGCTTTTATTTTACTTTATATTATATATAATTAAATATATATTTATATACATATATTTTTAAATTAGATTTATATTATTATGTATAATTGATATAATTAGGTAATAATTATGTGCGTATAAATTAATAAAAGATTAAAGATTATTATCGTTAAGTAAATACATTTCTAAAAAAATTGTAATTAATTACAAAATAATATGCATACTAATTATATTTCTTAATGTTTCTTTATCTTTTTCATTAGTAAAATGACAATTGAATGATTAAAAAAAAAAAAAATGTTAATTAATCATTAAACCAAGAGGAAATTTTGAACAATTCATCGAAATTGGCCATGGAAAACCAAATTCCTTCAATAATGGTTCACATTTCATTTGTACCCGTTCACATAACGGTCGACATGGTCCAATTGCAATTGGTACCTGAAAAAATTTATGATTGAAATATTTTAAATAAGGTCAAATAAGGGTCATATGCATGCATGTAAAATTAGTTTATCCTAAAAATTTCATCATTTCAATATTTTTTGACAAATTAAAATTGTTGCAATCAATCAAATGATAAACATTTTATTTAATTTTTCCCTTTTTTTTTTTTAGTAAAATATGCTTTAGTCGTTTTCTTTTTCTTTTTTTCTTTTTTTTTTTTGTTCATTACAACCTTCATTATCTGTATTTTGCCACAAAAGTTAACAGTAGTATCATTCATTCATTCATTAAAAATATGGTTTCTATCGTCAAGGTCATAGGGTCAACATCAAATGTCATTCGCATTAATCAAAAAAAGAAAGATTCCTTCAATTTATTTAATCCAAAATAATGATCATAATTTATAAGTAATATTATTTGATTCTAAATTGTAAATATTCTTAATCAAAATTGAAATAATGAATTCTCAACATACCATAATATATGTAATATCTTAATTGAATTATCAAATGGTCAAAGGTCAATTAGTTTAATGGAAGCAATGATCAACGTTTTGAAAGGGGCACTAATTAATATAGCATTTTGAAGATAATACGATTAAAAATATTATCTATAGCTTGTCTTTATTATTTAATTAGTATATGAGGAATAATACGATTAAAATTGTGTCTACAATTTTCCCCTTTTTTTTTTTTTTCCTTCAAATGCTTTAAAATATGATGAAATAGAAAGATTAAAGTCTTTGATCATAGAGCAAAGATCGAAGATTGAAAATGTATAATTAACAAAATTTTAATTACAAACTAAACCTTATCGGTACACATTGGAAAGTAAATAGAGCAGAGGAAAAATTTAAGCCGTGATGAACAACGAATCTTAATTAACGGATCAAATGTACTGAAACCATTCGCTGCATCATTTTCACTTTCATCACCAACCAAATTTGGAAATCTATAAAAATATTCAATTAATTCATTAAAATATTCCATTTAAATTTTCTTATTTTTCACTTTTGTTAATTTATTAATAATTTTTTTTTTTGAAAAAAAAAATTTTTGAAAGAAGAAATTCAAACTGATTAATTGAATTATTTTCATTGACTTATTTGGTTTATTCATTCAACTAATTTGATCGTACACATATTTTATTTAAATTAAAATTGTTCTCATATTATTTATTATTATTATTATTATTATTATTATTATTATTATTATTATTATTATTATTATTATTATTATTATTATTATTATTATTATTTATTATTATTATT
>NW_018108769.1:24558-27343 GCF_000183805.2 Loa loa | reverse complement strand
TTTAGTATCAATATGTAGTACTCTTATCGATTATTGTTTGTTATCAGTACTATCAGTTCTTGATGCCATTTCATTTGTATTATTTGTTAATATCAATTTTAGACCAAAAGGAGAAATAAAGAGATTCGAAATTTCATTAGTGAATATGACAATTCTTCTTTTCTTTTTTTCTACAACAATATTTTTACGTTTGATGTACTGTTTTATTTTCTTCAATTTTTTAAAATGTTTTCAAAAAAATTAGTCATGAATAACAACCTGCACACACACGTACACACACGCATGCGCATACACACATACATATACATGCAATAATGCACATATACATACGTATATACATATATATACATACATGCATACATGCATACATACGTACATACATGCATACATCTGTAACGTATATATACTTTCAGTCATAATGAGTCATTATTATTCCAGGAAATACGTGCCCTCTTCCACTTTTTTCTTTTATCACTTTTACTGTTATTTTTATCTCATACTTGAATAACTTAACTTTACACGAAATATTTGATAAAAATTTATTTTCTTGGAAAAAAACTTTATTTTTCAAAAAAAGAAATTTTTTACTTATGCTTTCATAATATATCAGTAATGTTCAAATTAAAAAAAAAAGAAAAAATTCACCTCATTCAATAATTAAGCTTATGTTATTGTTAGGTTACAATACCTCCAATTATATCTGCGTTTAAACTCTCAATAAGTAGGTTTCGCATGAAACTTATCTGATGTGTATAGTAAAAGTCCGAATTCTTGTGCAATCACCAGCATTTTAGTTTTTTTTTTTTTTGTTTTTCTTTCTTGTACTAAAATTTGTTAAGTATTAATATCTATACCACAGAATAGTTTGTACAATAATTTTGACGATACGGTTAATCCCGTCAAACTATAGAGAAATCGTCATATTTCCCTATTGCATGGAATATTTGAGAAAGATTGGTGATCTAGAGTATTGCAATTCTCATACTTGATAATGAATTATTAGCCACTCAAGATTTTACGAACATATGAGATTTGGAAGTACTTTTTGGGTTTCTTTTTTTGTCTATTAATATTTGCTAGAAAACAAAAACAAAAAATTATTCAAAGTAGTGTTATTTTATTTAAATTTAGAATTAACTAGTAAACAATATTGAAAATTTAAATTGAGTAAAATTAGCTTTTTGCTCTCATTTCAACACTAATAAATAAGGACAAAAGTTGCACTGAACAATGGACGTTTCGAAAAGATAATGAAGTGGGTCCGAATTGTTGAATTTTCTAACTGTTTAAGTAAATTGATGATTTTTTTTCAGATCTGATGGATTCAGAATTGGATGAGGTTGAGATTATTTTTTGCGCAAAAACTGGCATCCGGTGAGCCGATCACTCGTCGACGAGCTTTTCGAACGCTACGTGATTGGATTCGAACTGAATCGGCCAAGCAAGGTCCTTTTTTTCGATTTTTTTTTCTGTTCATTTACCAAATATTTGACAGAATTATTGACGATATTTAGACTCATATAGATCGAGCTTAGGGTTCATTTCATTTTTCTGTATGCTTCGCAGAAGGCTTCCCACAGGATTCGATAAGATCAGTTATTAGAAAAGCCACCATTAAAGAAAGTGAAACCCGGTAATGATAACCGTTTTATTGTGCATTATCTTGGTTCTTAAATGGTATGCAAGGGATGAATGGTTGATCTTTAGACTTCTCCAGCAGAAGCGGATAAGAAAAATAGGAAATGGAATAAGTTGAGCAAAATGAAGTCAGATTTTAACCTTTTTTTTTGCAGAATTTGATGATAAAGCAATGCTACATTTGACGAAAGGATTGCATTACGTGATGTGGATGCAAGACAAGATGTTATGGCAAGAGCAACTTGCTGATAATATTGCTTCATTGATTAATTTGTTTGGAAAAGAAGAAGAATCTGTTTTGTACATAAAATGCATGTTAATAACCATTTCTAATGAATGGTCACGAATCGATCGTTGGAGGATGGACAAGTTTCTTATGGTTAGTCTCTCTCCTTGTCTTAATTATTCAAAGAGAATTCAATTTTGTAAAAGATTGAATTTCAAGAAATTTAAGGTGGTCAAACTATCATTAGAAAAAGTTCAAACTATCATTAGAAGCTTGTTTTTTATTGGGATAGAAGGTTAAATAATGAGGAAGTCAGTGTTGGTATTCACACTATTACAACCAGGTGTAGTATGTCCGGTATTTAAAAAAGAAAAAAAAAGCATTGGTGTGTTATTTGGTAAAATTTTATTGTTTTGAGTCACTGGACCATTATTTACCTTTGATGAGGAAGGTACTGAGCTAAGGCACAAGCATCTACCTTTGATAAAGAATTCGATAATCTGAGACACTAACTTGAAATTCTAAATTCCAGCTCACTCTGTCTTCCGGGGGAAAAGTAGAATGTTTTTTTGTACTATTATATAAATATTCAAGGGAGTGTTAGTAATAACCAAAAATAAAGCTTCCAAAGTCAGTTAAATCAATGTTTGCATAATATTTTCGTCATTTATAGTTTTGTAAATCTCTGTTTATCTTATTGACATTCCAAATTTTCTGCGTTCTTGCTTAGTTTTATAATTTAACCTTTTTCTTTTTTTTATTTCATAATATGGATATTTTGAAAAAGAAAATAAAATAAAAATTTCCCATTGTTTTGGGATGTACAGTGAAGCATATGGAAATATGAATTAAAGGTAAAATTGTTGAACACTTTTGGGTATATTGCCATTGTTCTAGTAACCAAATAATCAGATTTTTTGG
>NW_018108769.1:19301-24201 GCF_000183805.2 Loa loa | reverse complement strand
CGATAATCTGAGACACTAACTTGAAATTCTAAATTCCAGCTCACTCTGTCTTCCGGGGAAAAGTAGAATGTTTTTTTGTCTATTATATAAATATTCAAGGGAGTGTTAGTAGTAACCAAAAATAAAGCTTCCAAAGTCAGTTAAATCAATGTTTGCATAATATTTTCGTCATTTATAGTTTTGTAAATCTTTGTTTATCTTATTGACATTCCAAATTTTCTGCGTTCTTGCTTAGTTTTATAATTTAACCTTTTTCTTTTTTTATTTCATAATATGGATATTTTGAAAAAGAAAATAAAATAAAAATTTCCCATTGTTTTGGGATGTACAGTGAAGCATATGGAAATATGAATTAAAGGTAAAATTGTTGAACACTTTTGGGTATATTGCCATTGTTCTAGTAACCAAATAATCAGATTTTTTGGTATTGAATTTTATTAAAATAAATATAATGATTATAGTTGATACGCCGGCTTGTTCGTGCTCTTTTCATGCGCTTACATTCGAAGGATTGGAAGAGAGCAATCACTGATATGTATATCAATGCTTTCAAAGACTGCGTTATTTCAAGCGGTTAGATATAAAGCTTGAAAATGTCATGTTGAATATATGCGAAGCAACGGAAAACTTTTGATCAGTCATTTCTGCTTCTTGTCATGATTTTCGGTGATTTTCAGTGATATCTATACTCCATTTTTTTTACATCATATTTCGTTTCAGACAAATCATTTTCGGAAGGATTGAAATTTCATTTCGCATCCATTTATCTCGATGAATTGGATGGTGCCGGTTAGTTTTTTATTCTCAAGAAATTTTTTCCATTTTATTCATCTCTTTGAGCTGGATGATGCCGATTATTTTCGTGCTGCTTTTCTTCACAAATTTCCCATTGATATATTCTGGTTTTTTTACTTATTTCAGGTGGTTTGAGACCAGATCAGGTAACAGAACTATTGAAACCATACGCTGAACTTCTTGCTGATGGGACAGTATCGTTAGTTTTTCCTTGTTCATTCTAACTCACATGATTAACTCCGTAGTAGTTTGTGCAAGTTAAGCGAATCTTATCAAATTCTACTTTCATAGTTGTAGATACAAATTCTAATTTCATAGTTGTAGCTTTTCTGTAATGATAATCACCGTCAACACAGTGTGAGATGTTTGGGATGGTGAACTTTTTTTTAATGGCTACTATATGCTCCAAGTTGTCACACCAGCACTTTAAGCTTCGGTGTATCAGACAATAAGATACTCCTGAAATTTTGGTTTTCTTACCTGGTCATAGATAGAAACGGTTTTAAGACTACCACTGCCTGAGAATGTACGAGCAAAACTCTAAATTTGACGACATACTCCGTGATGAGATCTGATATCTAGCTTCTATTACATTGTTCATTCGATGGTAGGAAGTTAGTTTAATGCTGTTCATTTCAATTTTTTTAGGAATTATCTTTTTGATTCCGTTATACAGGAAATATTCCTGTCAATTTTGCATCAGTATGCAGAGGAAAAGGTGGAGAAGAATGAAACAAATGAACCAACAGCGGAAAGTGCTAGTGATCAAGGAATTAAGGTATTTTTGGAAAAGTTTTATCAGCAATTTGTAAAGCATTTTCTATAACTACTAATTTATTGCGTTTTAAATTTCATTTTTAGTTAGACCTGCCAGGAACATTCTTTTCGTTTCGATGTAGCAAGTGAACACGTCATTTGGGTTTCGTTTGATTTTTATCTACCTAAATCGGACTTATGTTTGCAAATGTATCAGAACATTGAACATTTGATAATTATCGGCTGTGACAATTGCATCACACATTAAATGATGCACAATTTTAATTTGAATTTAAATTTTATATTTCAGTTTGATTATGCAGAAATAAGCAAATTATTGCTTGATGTTGGGAAGAAACCTGACGTAAAAAGTGCTCGTAGGAAGCGGTTGTATGCTGTATCAAAAAAGTAAATCTTCAGTATAAAATTCATTTCAACCTCTTTTAAACAGATCGCTGATAATCTAAAATATAGCGATATATTTCGGTAATTTCAATAATTTACGAAGTATATATTGGAAATGAAGGTATTTCACGAATAATAGAATTTCTATAAAGTGGGGAAAATCCCTAAGTCATGAAAGAGTTAGTTAAATTTACCTAGCATTTGCTCTTCTCAATGCTTCGCTTATCGTCGTAGTTTTTACAAACAAAAATTTATTATGCAGAAGAAGCAATAAAAAAGCCTATTGAAATGAGACTTTATCATTCTTCAGCAAACGGTAGTAGATGGATTTTAGGGAAATCGTAAAATCTGTTAGATATCTGCATGCCGGAATTATAAACTGATATCATAGGAAAACGCATTTCTTCAAAGATTAGAGCTTATTAGGAATGCGAAATAGAAAATATGATAAATATGTAATTTTAAAGGTTCAAAGCAGCCGAAAATGGTCAAGTTCCTTTCGTTATGGTTACGAAAGCACAAACTCGATTGAAGGCAAAAGTGCCGAAATCTGAAATAATAAGCGCTGTCTCACGACTTATGAATGAAGTGGCCGAAGACAGATTAATGAAAAAGCAGGCGAAATTAGTTTCGAAAACTAGAACACCGCTGAGGTGATTTGTTTTTGAACATTTTGTATATAAGTTCACTTCGAACACCGGTCATGATTAGTGCAATACAGTTTTTTTCTTATTTGACTAAAAGAATAGATAACGAACGATTTATTACTGAGCTTTCTTTTGCATAGAAAGGGATTGGAATTCCGAGGTATTCATGGATTGAGCAATATACCAGTTTTATGCATGATAAATTGTGTTGTCAGTTAATTAGACACTAGTAAGTTTTTCGAAAATGAATTATAGTAAATATTGCTATCCTCAGCACTCAGTTTTCCACTTTTTTTTAGTGTTTCAGCGATTTTCTAAAATCAATTCTTAGCTTGATTTTAAAAATTTGATTTAAAGAAACAGCTATTTCATGCAATTAAGCAAAAAGCAATCTTAATACTTTTCAGTTTACAACTTAAGATTTTCCTTGCCACTACTTTTTAAATTTATGAATTTTTTACAAAATTACTGCCCTCTACTTCCAATCTTTTCACACATTTTCAGGGAAACTTCTCAATCCGGGAAAGTTGTTAAAAGTAAGAAAACAAAGAAAGTCGCTAGAAAAGTGCAACAACGAAGTGTGATGATTCGTAAAAAGCGTAAGAGCATAAAGAAATGAAGCTGTGAAATATTAAACACTTGTTGATGAAATGTTTGTTATATTGGCGTAATTCAATGATAGTATGATTTTTCCAGTGTTGATTTCAAGTGGAAAGTCTGATAAAAGAGTAGTTTAAGCCCAGCAGCAGTAGTTAAAAAGTAATTTATGGTAGTTATCATACGTAGGACAAGTTGCAAGATGGAAGCGAAACAAGTTTTGTCAAATTGGCACTTCTCTTCTTTTGCATTCTGCGCAAATTTTCATAATCAAGAATTTGACAGGATTGCATTACATTTCATCGTGACATTTCCATGATTTTTATTACAGTAAAACTTTTAAGTCGGTTAAATATTTCCTACATAAAGAATGTATTGCCTATTGAACGTTTCTTTCTCAAATATCGTACTTGAATTTATTGGTCAAAACAATTATGTTTGCCAAATTAACAATTAAACATGGAGCTTTCGATCACTCCAGGAAATATGGTTTTTTCTTTCGTCTACTTTCCCTGTAGCAATATTGCAACAAAAGGACTAATTTTCTGTAAAGAAAGATTGGACTCTTACAAATCAAATATTTTATCGGATTAAATCCACAACAAATAATTCACATATATTTTCACCATAACTTGTGATTGTGTGAACATTTACACTTCCTATGTTTATATTTCTTGGTCTACGTAAAGAAGACGTAAACATAGCTGATGCACGTAAATGTGATTAAAACGTAAACACACATTTCATTAATTCAAATATTGATACAATAACGTGCTAGGATTAATGAAATAAAACCAACCAATATTGCGCCGAATTTCTTGGTTATCACTAAACTTGAAGATACAATTAATCAATGAATAGAGCATATCCGAATATTCCTTTCAGTTTAAAGAAATTGCCTTCTACATTCAAGTCCAAAAACGATATGGGAATGAACCACAATGATAATAAATCATCCAACTTCCATATTTTTATAAAATCGAAAGATAGTTAAGAGTGAAGAAATAGTAGTACAGTAACGGAAATAGGAAGTAATAGTAGACATTCAGTTTGTTCAACGGGATTCATTTAATAAAAACTTTTGGGTTATTTAGTTTAATCAAGATTCAGTCACATAAGCATATGTAATTATGGAAAGCTCTATTAATATCAAACTCAGTGAATTACTGCAAGTAAAACAGATGAAATACGATTAATCATTTCACATATATTCAAAAAAAAAAAAAAGAAAAAAGAAATTAAAAAACGGTCGTCTTTACGATTGATTAGACATATTTATTCCGTTCGGAATGCTATTTTTATCATCATCTGATTGCCAAAGCTTCACAAGTACCTAAATACAAAAAAGAAATTTAATGAAACACATAATATTGATTCATTTTCAGTTTAACAACGATTATAAGATGTGCTGCATCTAATAGTTACTTAAACGGTCTTGTGAATTCATGAATTTCCCTTTCCGTAACTCCCGCTTTTCCCTGTTCCTTAGGAATTAGTTTTGCAAACTTTTTGAAAATATATTCCATATCAACTACGACGAAATGAGGAGTCTAAGTTTTTTTTCTTTTTTTACACGTTAGCTTTATTATTTGTAATTTTCAGTTATACGTTCAAGGATGATGAAATAATGAAAATTATTTAATAATTGCCAGCTCTGTAAGTATTTTATTCAATTTCATAGCCATAATTATAAATAATAA
>NW_018108769.1:15888-19192 GCF_000183805.2 Loa loa | reverse complement strand
AAAAATTCTTTTAAAAGATTTTCAAGAACTTTTCTTTTAAATTCTCATTTCTTAATGAATTTAGTTCGCATTAGCTTGGAAATGAAGCGATTATTCAATAAGAAATTTAATTATGCGTTATTTCACATTTTTGATAAACTTTTTGTACATTTTTGATGCTGAATAACAATAATTTCTAAATTTTTATTTTTTTTACTTTTCCAATTACAATTGATATTTAAGGCTGCAAGAAATAACCTTAGTTAAATAACCTTAGTTCACAACTCCGTCAAACAAAATTAAATAACCTTAGTTCACAACTCCGTCAAACAGAACTTATTTGTCGTCATCCCTCCTAACTGTCCACAATGATTGTCCCGAATTCCTAAAGTTGACATTAATTATGAACACTAAGAGATAGGTTTTGAGTGAGTGAGAAAGTGAGTGAGAAAGAATTAAAAAACGGTCGTCTTTACGATTGATTAGACATATTTATTCCGTTCGGAATGCTATTTTTATCATCATCTGATTGCCAAAGCTTCACAAGTACCTAAATCAAAAAAGAAATTTAATGAAACACATAATATTGATTCATTTTCAGTTTAACAACGATTATAAGATGTGCTGCATCTAATAGTTACTTAAACGGTCTTGTGAATTCATGAATTTCCCTTTCCGTAACTCCCACTTTTCCCTGTTCCTTAGGAATTAGTTTTGCAAACTTTTTGAAAATATATTCCATATCAACTACGACGAAATGAGGAGTCAAGTTTTTTTTTCTTTTTTTACACGTTAGCTTTATTATTTGTAATTTTCAGTTATACGTTCAAGGATGATGAAATAATGAAAATTATTTAATAATTGCCAGCTCTGTAAGTATTTTATTCAATTTCATAGCCATAATTATAAATAATAAATTTTTAATATGTTCCATAACATACAGTCCCCTCATATCTATTGAAATATTATTACAACTTTGGGAGAATTTGTAGCTACTGTTGTTTAGTGAATCCTATTTATACTTCTCAATGTTACAAAACAAAGCAAGACCTTTTCATTCATGGAGTTTACTTCAGGAACTAAATCCGGATTTTCTTCCGTTGAATCGTTAAGAGTAATCATATCTTGTTCCGGATCGTTTCGAAGACCTATCTTGGATGGCACCGATGGCATCTAAAATTTTACTTATGAAACGTAAAATTCCTTGAAATTCTTGCTTATTTCCATGTATGCTTTTCATATACATCATTTTACTTACTTTATTAAAATAATTTTAGTGGAGTAAGTAATACTGCTTTACTATGTCTTATTCATCACTTTGATCTATCATTTCCAGAACGCATAAATAATGAAATGCAAAGCAATTTAGAAAATGATTCTGTAATATTTTGTCCGATCAAAGTATATTTCTTCATTGGTATAGTGATATTAAGGTATTTATCAGTAATAAAAGTGTCAGATGTATTCTCTCCATTGTGTTGATTGCAATAAACATTATGACTGGCTCAGTACAACTATATAAATATAAACATGACAATAATTATGCCTATTATATGTATTATTCCGATAACCTGAACCCTTAATACAAAATACGATTTCAAACTTAATAATTAAATGTCTGGCAACCATCTTCCGGAAAAACATCAATTGCTCGGTCAAGTTTATCAATATGTTTTTCAATTGAAATGTTTTATAAATTAGTTTTAACTTACTTCATGATGCTTGTTTTTGCAGTGAACCGCTAAATGACGACGTTCACTGCATCGTTTGTCGCATGTCCCACATGCAAAAGCAAGCTCCGAGATACCAAGATGCCGTCGACGATGTTTCACGAATGCAGCCCGATTTTTCAATGGTTTTGCGCAAACATTGCATAGAATTGAACTGTTTTTCTGCTGTGAAATGTGAAAGTTCACAAAGTTGCATAATGAATAAATCAAAAAATAAAAAGAATAAAGTGACATTAAATCTATCTTACAATCTAATCAATCTAATTAACCATCTAATGCAGCCTAACACGATATAGTGACCATTTTTTTTGGATAACATCGAAATACTATTAGAAAACTTCAAACAAATAAAGACCATCTTATTACGCATTCAACCCAGAAATGATAAAAGAAAAATAGTTCGAAACTTAAGAAATGGTCAGAATTATTAAAACTAATTTGCATTTAGGATATATTTTGATAATGATACGTCCTTACACTACACTTGCTCTTATGTAGTTTTCTGGAATGCCATTGCATTCATACTTGGGATTACAGTAAGAAGTATGAAGTAAAATATGATCATGAAGTTAAATTCACAGCAAACATATCAATGTCTAACATTTTCAGCACGATGGATATTTCGGGTCCTTTTATCAGTATGATTATTCAACTGGTTATGTGCACGTTGATTGCATTGTTGAGGATTGATTACGTTTTGCATGCTGCAAGACCATTTTTGCTATAGATACATACTTATGAAAGCAAAAGAAAAACAATAAGAGACTTGAAATGAAAATGTCTTAATAAAACAACAGTAACTCATTTCTAATATCACCTTTGTTCTTAATAAAAACTCAGTAAAATAAAAAATAACTTATTTCGGATGTACAATTACCTATTGCTCGGTTCCTTAATCTTGTCCAACATTTCTCCCGCAATTTTCTGTAGATCTCCAGTAGATGTCGGCAGATCCTGAGCAAATAAATTCAAATTTGCAACCGGACTAATTGCCAACAATGGATTAACCAACAAACTCCATAGTACATTGGTAAAAAGAGGAAGAATCAAACTAGGCTGAAAAGCATCAAATTAAAAAAAAAGGAATTTGAATGAACACTGTTAAGACATGGCTTTTGATGATAAGTTTAAACGAGATCGTATGACTAAACAAAGAGATACTGACACAACTGAAGTAAGTTTGAAGTGAAAAGAGCTTGAAGTGAATTTTAAATAAATTCAGAAAGTGAATTTTAAATAAATTGGTAATTACATGAATTGGTATTATATGGCTGAATAATAAGGATAGAGGTATGTTTACTAATTAATTAATCAATCGTTTATTGCATTTCTTTCCAATATTATAAGTAATTATCTTTGATACATACATTATTTTTGATGATAAGTTGAAACGGAAAATTATGGCTGTTTAAATCAGAACAAACCTGCTCTTCGAGGAAATGTTTGAGAGCATCTTTGGTTGCATTGTACTGAATTTCATATACAAGCATTAATTCATTAAAAAGAGGTATTTCGAGCAAAGATGCAAAATCAACCATTGATTGATTGAGAAGCTAAAAATAAAACAATTCTATATAAATATAGCACAAAAAGTT
>NW_018108769.1:10186-15868 GCF_000183805.2 Loa loa | reverse complement strand
AAAGTAGTAATTTTAAATTAAATTGGTAATTACATGAATTGGTATTATATGGCTGAATAATAAGGATAGAGGTATGTTTACTAATTAATTAATCAATCGTTTATTGCATTTCTTTCCAATATTATAAGTAATTATCTTTGATACATACATTATTTTTGATGATAAGTTGAAACGGAAAATTATGGCTGTTTAAATCAGAACAAACCTGCTCTTCGAGGAAATGTTTGAGAGCATCTTTGGTTGCATTGTACTGAATTTCATATACAAGCATTAATTCATTAAAAAGAGGTATTTCGAGCAAAGATGCAAAATCAACCATTGATTGATTGAGAAGCTAAAATAAAACAATTCTATATAAATATAGCACAAAAGTTACTTCCAAAATTTCATCCATGCATTAGTTACTGATAATGAATGATTTTAGGCTAAAGTTGACGATCAGCTTATTTCAACTTTTATTTTAGGTACGGATGCTACGGATACTTTCATATCACACAATAGATGTGATAATGGAGGAAGCATCTACTGGCTAACCTAACAATGGGTAACACAAATATGAGTTGTCCTGTGGATACCATAAAGCTATAAGTGACCAATACTCAACAATACTTTAGATTTGATCTTTTTTCTCAGTTTACAACTTTTCTTCAATAATACTGTATCTGTATATCCAAAACATAGGATGAAAGAATAAGATTTGAAAAAAAAAAACTCATAAATTTACAAAAGATTGTAATTCTTCCTTACTTTACAATTCAGTGGCAATTTTTTTTATTCTTATGATCATTGTAACAATTTCTGTACATGTTCGAAATCCAAAATTTGATAAATAATTTAGGATTCAATAAAGAATTGACTGAGAAAAATAGTCCCCAAGTAATGCAAACTGTTTCTCATTCATATTTGATATTAATTAGTTTAACTTTTAAAACTTTGCCAACTTCAACAGCTAAATACAGAAAAGTTGTACTTAAAGTTCCTATTAAATTAAAGAAAAAAGTATAAATAAATTGAAGAATTT
This sequence comes from Loa loa, assembly GCF_000183805.2. Taxonomy (NCBI): domain Eukaryota; kingdom Metazoa; phylum Nematoda; class Chromadorea; order Rhabditida; family Onchocercidae; genus Loa; species Loa loa. Next base: position 14,847 of record NW_018108769.1, on the reverse strand, counting down.
GAGAATTATTTGATAAGATAATTAGAATAATACTATTATAACTTACATTATTACTCGTATTTGATGATGATGATGATGATGATAACGATTGAATATCAACTCTGGAAGTAATATTATTGTCGCCTGCAGATACTGATGTTTGCTGTTGTTGATTGCTATTCGCCATTGATAGCTGACAAAAAAAAAATAAAAAAATGAAGAAAAATGACAATTGTACGGAAATGTTGCATTGATCAAATAAGTAAGTTATTTCTCGGACATTCTCGAAATTTTCAACATAATTTAGCTCCTGATAACAAATTATCGGATGTAATTCTCGCTGAAACACATTGGGTCATATTCTTTCATAAGGAAAGTTAGAATAATTTTGTCATTGTTTTGAACAAAAATTTAGAATCTATTTTTAGAGGCCAAATTTTTGAAAGATCTGGTTAGACTTTCAATTAAAAATTATTAAGCATCGTTTTTTTGTTTTTTGTTTTAAATAACAAAATAAAAACCGGAGCGGAATAAACCTTCCTTTCAGTTAACAACCAATAACTCCGGTTTTTTGTATATAAGATAAAAGCCGGAATGGAACAAACCTTCCTTGCAGCTAACAACCGATGAAATAGGCAGTAAATGTATAACTGATGATAACGAAGAGCAGCTTGACAACGTCGGAGAGTTTCGAGCTGTTGACGATTGAGCATGCTTCCCTTCCTGATATGCAAATTTCTGACTAGTAAAGACTGTGGATATATTCCGGTAGGCAAAAAGAGAGATACCTCTTCGTGCTTACAACCAATAATTTATATGACAAGTACCATTTAAGGTACCATCTTACTACAAATGATTTTACTACTTTCGTAATCAATGATAAATGCTGTGAGAAATATCATCAAAAATATTACCGTTATTATAATTACGGAAATATTCATGTTGCCATAGGTACCATCAAAGGTACCAATATAATTAAGCGGTACGTTTTACCATATGACACCACAAAATTGTACCTTAATTCAAATACTAACAAAATTATGGATTCTTCCATTGATATTATCAATGTATCATTATCATAACTCAAATACTATCACAATCATAGCTTTTTCCGTAACCATCATCAAAAATGTCACTATCAAAATTCAGATATACTACAACAATTCCAGGTTCTATCATAGGTACTCAAATATTACCGCCTTAAGTTTTGTCACAGATACCATTAAAAAAACCATCACCATAAATTAAATATTTTACAAAAACACAGTTTCTATCATAGATATCATAAGAATAATGTCAATATAATTTAAATGTTACCACAAATATAGTTAGATATCATAAAGGTACCATAATTCAAATGGTACCATAATTCAAATACTACCACAAATATAGTTAGATATCATAAAGGTACCATAATTCAAATATAAGATATCATAAAGGTACCATAATTCAAATGCTACCACAAATGCAGTTATTATGGTAACATAATGATAAATGCTACCATAAAACTCACATGATATTATAAGCATAGGTTCTATCACAGGTATCATCTACTATCAAAGGTACAATTTCCGGTATGCTTAATAGCTCAGATGACATAGAGGTAATAGATAAAAGAACAATCGAAACAGGCTAACAGCAAAGATACCACAACAGGCATACCAAATTGGATGCTTAGCTGTGAACGTGCATTTTCGGAAGAGAAATTTGAAATTGAAGGCGCCAATTCTGAGAAACAAATGCTTAAATGCTATTTGGGAAAGAGATAAAACATGAAATGGATTTGAAAGGATTGAGAAAATATTTATATGATACCACGGTACATACGGTACTTATATAAATGGGTACCGTAATTATTTTTGAATTTCCCCTTTAAATGGTTTATTTCATCCTTATAACTAACTAACAATTGTTTTATCATTGCATTATACAGTAGAATAAATTGAAAGGAAGTAAGCTATGATTAATAGCTGATACCGCGGTACCATAAGTTGAAGTTATTTTACTGATGAAATATTTGTGTGATACCACAGTACATATGGTACTTATATAAATGGGTACCGTAATCATTTTACTTTATTTCTTCAGCTGTTTCATCATTGCATCATATGGTCGATTAAACTAAAAGGAAGTAAGTAACCAAATAAGTGATGTAAATTATTGATAATTGATACTACGGTATCATAAGTTAAATTCATTCATTTCATTGTATAACAAAATTCCTGTAACTTTGTTTTTTTGTTTTTTGCTTTTTGTTTTTTTTTTTTGATTCTTCCAATTACATCATACTTTTTGGATGGAAAGAAAGAAAGAAATTAAATTTCATTAAAATATTTCAATATTTTCAAAAAATTTCATTTTCTGATTTTAAGCAAAAAGGATGAAAAAGAAAATGTTATAGTTTTTTTTTCTTTCGTTTATTTATTTACCATTCATTGTTTTTTGTTTATTTATTTACCACTCATTGTTTTTCGTTTATTTATTTACCACTCATTGTTTTTCGTTTATTTATTTACACTCATTGTTTTTGTTTATTTATTTACCACTCATTTTCTGTTTATTTATATACCACTCATTGTTTTCTGTTTATTTATTTACTACTTATTATTTTTTGTTTATTATTTACTACCCATTGGTTTCTGTTTATTTATTTACTAATTATTTCTTGCTTATTTACTTATTTTTCAATTTATATTTCTATTTACTATTATTGATATTTTCATTCAATTCGCTATTTCCACAATTATTACTGTAAATTATTTACTTGTCTTTTCCTTTTTTTACAATGTTTACTTATTTATTCACTTCTCTTTTTGTTTTTTCTAATATTTGCTTTTAAATTCATATTTTGGATTTACCGTACATTTCATGTTTTATATTTATATTTATCAATTTCATTCACTGTTATCTATCACTGTTTACTGTTAATTGTTATTGTTTATTATTTACCCGTTAAGTCTGTTAAATGACAAAAACTACAAATAGAAATTAATGTTTACAGCTGTTTTACAAAAAATTTAAGACTACACTTTTTTTTTAGAACAATTTCTTCGTTTTTTCCTTGTAACATTTGAGAAGTTTTCAAAATTGTCATTGAAATGGGTAAAATGAAATGGTCAAGTTTTATAAATTTAATTATTTCAAAAAAAAAAGAGAATCTGATTAAAATTTTTTTTTCTGGTGGAACCAATATGTTTACGCAATGTTCTAATTAGTCTATGAATAATAATATTCTGATTCATGAATAATATACTGATTAGTTCATGAATAATATACTCTGGAATCATTGTGATAATGAAATACACTGTGGATGATGATGATCTATTTCATGAGTGATAAACTGATTGTTTCATAAATAATATACTCTAGAATTCTTGCGATAATGAGGTACACCATGGCTGATGATGATGACGATCAATTTTCCGAGTGATAAACTGATTAGTTCATGAATAATATACTCATGATAGTGTGTTTTATTTTATCACTGATAATTTATTTGGCGTATGTTTTGCTCACTTTGTAAAAAACTTCACATAAATTTTTTCATCAAATCATACTCATTGACAGCTAAGTTAACTTACTTGTAAATTTCTTCCAATTTCTTTGCATTATTTAAAATATTTGGGAAGGAAAATAATTGTCCTCAATTTTTAATTTTCTTTAAACATTTCATTCTTTGCCAATTATATTTCATTAGCTAATCTCTACCCAACTAATTTATGCCATTAACTAATCTAATTAAGATTAATTTAATTCGTGTATAATTCTTAAGTTGACACGACGATTTTGATTATTGATAAGTTGCATTCGATAGTGATAATTAATAATAATAATGATAATGATAATTTTAATCGATAGTGATAATTAATAATAAAATGACAGTTAATGATGACAGTGATGATGGTAACTGTAATCGATAGTGATAATTAATAATAATAGTGATAGTGATAATTGCAATCGATAATTTCTTTTGATAATGCTCATTTGATATAAACGATATTTTTTGTTTATTAGAAATTCATAAAATTATTATCAAAGAGTATGGTAAATTTTTATTTTTTCCAGTCTGAGTAGAAGTTTGTATAAATGTTGATAAATTTTTGATTGAAAATTTAATTAAAAATTGCGACTTTAAGTTTTTCTATTTTTGTTTCATACAATTTTATTCACCTCATTAAATCATTAAAATAAAGTAAAATAAACTGGATAATACACCGTAACCTAAATAACAATTTTACGGTATATATCCAATTATATATCCGTCATCCAATTAACTTTTAATTATTAGTCTCAAATATATTCCAGTTGATTATTTCAGTTAAATAATTCATTCTGTGGAAGAATTTGGAACATTTTCCCATTTCATATTATTAATCAAGTGCATTTTTGTTGAGTTATATTTAATAATTTTAGATTTTCATGATTAGGTTAACACAATTCATAGATCATAGGTCATAGGTCACAGCATGCTAGAAATGATTTTTTTCATGCTCTTAGCTAAATGTCATTTCTTGTTCGTAATTATATTTAATAATTTTATATTTTCATGATTAGGTAACACAGTTCAGTAGATCATAGATCATAAGTTACAGCATGCTGGAAAAGTTTGATTTTTTTTTTCATATTCTTACCTAAATGCATTTTTTTGTTCGAATTATATTTAACAATTTTATATTTTTATG
>NW_018108769.1:7201-10145 GCF_000183805.2 Loa loa | reverse complement strand
ATCGCTCAAAAAAAAAAGTAAAAAATAAATTAATTAGCTCATCCAATTAACTTTTAATTATTAGTCTCAAATATATTCCAGTTGATTATTTCAGTTAAATAATTCATTCTGTGGAAGAATTTGGAACATTTTCCCATTTCATATTATTAATCAAGTGCATTTTTGTTGAGTTATATTTAATAATTTTAGATTTTCATGATTAGGTTAACACAATTCATAGATCATAGGTCATAGGTCACAGCATGCTAGAAATGATTTTTTTTCATGCTCTTAGCTAAATGCATTTCTTGTTCGAATTATATTTAATAATTTTATATTTTCATGATTAGGTAACACAGTTCATAGGATCATAGATCATAAGTTACAGCATGCTGGAAAAGTTTGATTTTTTTTCATATTCTTACCTAAATGCATTTTTTGTCGAATTATATTTAACAATTTTATATTTTTATGATTAGATAATTCAACTCATAGATCATAGATCACACTAGAAATCATGGATAATTTACATAGATCATAGATCATAGTATTCTAGAAAAAGTTTGATTCCTTCTTTTCATATTGTTAGTTAAGTGCATTTTTTGTTGAATTATATTTAACAATTTTATATTTTTATGATTAGATAACTGATTTCATAGGTCATAGATCATGACTTTAAGAAAAAAAAAAAACTTTCCATGACAACAATTAACAGGTCAACAGGTTTTCCTTTAATTTTTTTCTTTTTTTTTCCTTTTTTTTAATGATAAAATTATTGAAATGGTAGAATTGGAAGAAAATATTCGCAAATTTTCAATTGCATATGGAAATTGTACTCAATATTCCAATAATACATATGACTGGTTGATTATACATTATGTTATTTCAAATAAAAACCGATAGAAGTTGAAAGTAATAAGAAGAAAAAAGAGAAAAAAAGGTAAAATTTGAAACTTTCTAAGTGTATCTATTCCAATTTAATTTCTTTTTTTACCGATTAAATTTTAATTTTAAAATAAAATTATTTATTTTAGCTTAAAGAAAACATAGCAAAGGGATTGGTGATTTAATTAAATTAATTACCAATAATTGTACTGATAAAATGATTTAATTTAATTTAACCATTGATAATTAATCTATTATTAAATTCAAATAAGCTATTTATTTTTGCCAGTATTAATTGAAATCAAACATTTTCTATTGTTATTTGTTGTTGTAATAATGTAAAATATTTTAATCAATGATAAAAATTACAAAATAATTTATTGAAAACAAAAAAAAAAAAGAAAAGAAAAAGATAATTACCCGTTTAATGTTAATTTCATTTAATTAGCAATTTATTTATTATCAAATGTGTTTTGATGAAATTGGAAAACGTAATGTGGTAGATAGACGAGATTTTGTTGATTTTGATAAATATCCTCGAGATGATATTCTATCATGCATAAGGAATGGATAATCAAATGTATGTCGTACTGTAATTGTTGCTGCTGATAATGTACCACTATAAGCCTATAAAATAATAAAATTATCAATGTGATGGAAAAAAAAAAGCATATCATTTGATAAAGTTGGAAGTTATCATTTAAAGTTATAAGGTAAAAAAAAAAGTTATCATTTGATAAAATATTTTTCTTTTTTCTTTTTATAATATTTCAAATTTGATAAATATTTTCAAGATGATATTCTATCGTACATATTTGAAAATTTGATTTTGAAAATTTTTAGAGATAAAAAAAAAACAAATTAAAATTCTATGCATGTTAAAAATTAAACAAAATGATGGATAAATTTTTTCATCTTAATTAATAAATCAAATTTTAATCAATTGATTTATTGATTTATTGATAAAATTAAACGTAGCAATTTGAATTGTAATATGTAAAATATATGGTCCAAGGTTTGATTTCTTTTTTTTCCTACTAATATTTTTTTGTCTGAACTGTTTGTTTTTACTATTCATTTCTACTACCGGTTCAATTGCTACCGTATTTTATCTAAGCGGTGATAGCTCTATTCATTTATTCAAGGAATACGATACATACTTAGAATACGATATACACTGTATATCAGCAAAAACTTTTAGGATTTCGAATTAACAAATCATGATAAACGATAATTTTAGAGTAAAATAAATAATTTTATACTTTTACTATAAGTACCAATAAAAAAAAAAGAAAAAAGAAAAACTTTCTATAATTCCTTAAAAAGTATTAAATTATAAAATTGTAATTTTCATCTTATCATTAATTCATTGATATTATCAAAAGATGGCATAAATATTAAATTACATTAAAAATTACATTATCTTATCCTAATAATTAAAATTAAAATCTTAATAATTTTTAAAAAAAATTTTTTACATTTTGAAAACAAATTAAAAAATTTGATACAAATATTACTACGATAATGGATAAAGTAGAATGAGAATATTTATCAAATTAATACTTCATACCTTATCAACATTTTGTAAGCCAAGATATTCCTTTACAATAGTACGATATTTTGAACTGAAGATGAGGTAGATGAAAATTGATGTTGATGAATTCAATGAGACTAAAATATTCGCAATTTCAACACTTTTCTCAAATGCGCTCTCATTTTCGCTATTATCAATTTTATCCACAAATATTAAGATTTCGATAATGTTGTTGCAAAATGCTAAACCTGTAAATTATTAACATTTATTATATTAATACAATTTAACTATGAAAAAATTTGTTTAATTTTAATTTTATTACATTTATCCAAAAAAAAAAAAAACATTGAAAAGATTTTAAAAAAATTTTTTAAATTTTTAAAATTTTTTTCTTTTTGAAATTTGTTTTTTAATTTGTCGTCTTTTTTTTTTTGAGGAATAAAAAAATTAAATTTCATTTTTATGTAAGAGTGTAAAAGTTCAACAAAAGAAAGCAATTGGGAATTAATTAATTGTTACTTTCAATAATGTTGTTATGATGAAGTA
>NW_018108769.1:2998-7007 GCF_000183805.2 Loa loa | reverse complement strand
TGTTGTTATGATGAAGTAAAAAAAAAAAAAAGAAATACTTTAATATATGAAAGTATAACTATTAAACTTTTAATTGAAAGATTAATAGTTGAATTTGCAATTAAAAAACAATTATCATTTCATATATGATTATTTGTGAAATGTATACGGTGTAAATTTTATAGTATTAAAATAATCAAATTTAATTTATGATCAAATCAATAAACTAACCATTACAGGTAAGAAACATAGCAACAATTGCCAGAAGCATCATTGTCACCGAACTGTCACGAGCTGCTGATTGTAAATTCGATATTGATTTAGGCGCTCTTGTTACAATTGGGCGCAAACTGGAAAAATGAATGTGGAAAAAGAATTTTGAAAGAATTCATCGAATATTATAGAAAGGAAATTTTTTGTGAAATAAATAAAATACAAATCGAAACTTTTGAATATCGCAGTTAAAACTTTTCATATCATATTCAATTCTAATTCAATTAATCAGATCCTGCGAAAAAAAAAGAAATGAAATGAAAGAGATAATTAATATTTTACCTATTGGTATTTGTTGAAGAGAATTGTGAACCTGTTGTTGTTGATGATGAATTTAATATTATTGCCATCTTATTTTGATTATTTCTCGGGCTAAAAATTACTACTTTTTATGCATAAAACTTTCTCATTTTGAAATTTCCTCTAAAATATTATTAATTAAGAAAGAATTGTAAAAATCGCTCTAAAAATATAAATTAGATTAAAGATAAGGCAAAGAAAAGGTAATCATTTAATAAGTAATTAAATACAATTTTTAATTTAAATTCTGATAAATTATTTTCTTAAAAACAAATTCTTTCCCAATTTTTTCTTTTTTTAAAAAAAATTTTATAAGCATTAAATAAAAAATGATAAATAAAATTTCAACAAATTAAATTACAAATTTCATTGCATAAAAACAGAATTTTTTTTTTACAATTTTCTAAACATGGAATATATATATGATAAAATTAAATTTTAATAAATTAAAACAAAAATTTCATCTCAAAAGTAAATTTTTTTTTTTAGACGAAACAAAATTTTATAAACTTTTTAAAAAATATGACATTATCAATTTACCTGGTAATTGTTTTGGGTAAAAGTGATTTACCACTAGCATTTAATGCTCTCATATTTGTGCTATGTTTAAGAGCAACAATAATTCGTGTATTGACAATAATTAGGATAAGAAATGGGAAAATAAACATAACCAATGTATAAGTAATTACTTTCATAACAATTCCATATGTATAATCCATTTGTAATTCAGTTAATTGAATATGCCTGTAAAATTCATTTTCATTTTTATACAAAATTTTAATAAAGGAAAACTAAGCAATCAATTATATACTAATAAATAAATTCAAATTAAATCATATTATAGCAATATTAAATTATTAAGTTTCATACATCTTTACTTCATTATAATTATTAAATTTTTATTTATATATCATATCAAATCATAATTTAATTAGATAAATCCATTGGAATGATTTAATTGTAAATCTTTTAAAAAAAAGGCAAAAAAAAATTATGATTTGATCTTTTTTTTGTCTTTTTTTTATTTTTTATTTTTTTAAAGAAAATAAATTAATTAATAATGAATTGTTACCTTGAAAATCGATGATATTCATTGCTGTAACATTGAACAACAGTAAGTTCAAGCCATGTTGTCGCATTGATTACAAATGAAAATATGACAGAACCAAAAATAGCATATTTTACAGGTTTCCTAAAGTGAAAAAATTAAAATTAGATAGCATTTAATTAGTTTTGTTAACTTTAATTTAGTGTTAATTTAATTAGCTAAACTAGCATTTAATTATTGTTTGCAAAAGTGTTTTTATCCGTTACAGGAAGTATTTTTGTATAATTTATGTATGTTAAAAATTTTAAATTCTTATTTTTTATTTTTTTTAACTTTTATTTTTTTGTATAGCTGTATATATAAATGTATGTTTTATCTATTAAATTAGGAAAAAACAAGCAATTGATAAATTCAAATATGATTAAAGAAAGACATTTTAAAAAATTAAAAAGAAATTAAACAATTTTATCGTATGCATAATTTTATCGTATACATAATTTTATCGTATGCACAATTTTATCGTATGCATAAATCACATGCAATAGTTTCCAGCATTACTGTAATATCAATATCATAAATTAATTTTACTACAGTAATATTACACATGATCTGCATCAGTGCTGTTACAACAGCAATTCAATTGCAATATTACTGTGACTCGATCCGTCAAGTTACTGTTGCATTAACATCTTGATTGTAATATTACTGTAGCACAACTTGTACATTGCTGCAACATCAATATCTTGATTGTAATGCTACTGTGGAACATGGTCTGTAGGGTTTGTAACAATGCAGTAGCATCAATGTCTTAATTGTAATATTACTGTAGCACAATTAGTAACATGTAGTATTACAGTGGCATATGGTCTGTAGTATTTTTGTGTTATCAGTGTAAAATTGACATCTCAATTGTAGTACTACTGTTAGCACATGGTTTGCAACATTTTTGTAACGTCAACATCTTCATTGTGATACTACTGTATTTTTGTGACATCAATATCCTAGTTGTAATATTATTGTGGCATATGACCTGTAGTACTACTTGATATCAAAATCTTATAGTATTACTGTGGCATATAATCAGTGGGTTTACTGTAGCATCACTATCTCAATTGCAGTATTACTGTAGCACAATTCGTAACATCACTATAACATCAATATCTCCGTAATATTACTATGATGCATGGTCTGTAACATTACTGTAATACCGTTATCTCAGTTGCGCTAGTACTGTGGCGCAGTTTGCAGCATTACTGTAGTATTAATATCTTAATTGTAATATTATTTTAGCACTAAAATAATTTTTCCTTTCCTAATTGGTAAACATGAAAAGAAAGAAAAAAGACGAAACAAAAATTGAAACCCTGTAATCCATCGTTTTGCTTGAAATGGATGGCAAACACCAAGATAACGATGTACTGATACAGATAAGGTCAAATAGACACCGCATGTTTGTGCTATCCTTGCTAATGGATAACTATACCTAAATTTTAGCATATTAATTATTCGTGTTTATTGATGATTGTGTGTTTATTTATTTAATCATTTATTCATTCATCGTTTTGTTTGTTTGTTTATTTGCTAATTATTTATGATGGATACGTCGCTTATTTATTTATTCATTTATTGTTCATTTATTTACCATTCATTAAATTTTTTATTATCTACTTATTTTTATTAAGTTGTTAATTTACAGTACTACTTTGATTGTTAATTAGTGACATTATAAATTGTAATAATCTATTATAAATGTCACCGTATTATTAGCATCTTTTTAGCATTGTTTTTAATATTAGCCATCATTTAGTGATACATCATTATCAACTTATTATTACAAGTTATTATGAGAAATGATACTTATATGAGAATTGATATTTAATTTTTACTAGGATTATATTGTTTTGTTTTTGTGATTTTTGTTTTGTTCGTTTTGTTTTTGTGAATTTTACAATTCATTTTCTCTTTTTCTTGCAAGAAATTTTCAAAAAGCAAAATATAATTCAGCAAAAAATTTCATCATTTCTTATTTTGATTTAAAGTAATCATTCCATTCCTTCCTTTTAATTTTTTTCTTGTTTTATGTAATTTGTAAAGTTTGAGCTTCTCCTATCATCTTAATGAAATAAAACTGATTTATAAAATTGCATTCTCCACAAATGCCATCAATGTTGTTTTTAATACGATTGCTTCGAAAAACATTTCTCAAGTAACATTAAATAAAATTTGGATAGATTAAGAGACATTTTTGAATAGCTTTTCTTGGAATTCATTAAATTTTTTCATTGCTTTTTTTATTTGGTTAAATAATTAGTTTTTTCAATGAAATCTTTCAGACAGTGATTCTTTTTAAAGCAATCAAGTAATTATTTTAAAGGCAACAACGATAATGGTAATAGTAAAATAATAATG
>NW_018108769.1:0-2502 GCF_000183805.2 Loa loa | reverse complement strand
AATAATAATAATAATAATAATAATAATAATAATAATAATAATAATAATAATAATAATAATAATAATAATAATAATAATAATAATAATAATAATAATAGTAATAATAGTAATAATAATAATAATAATAATAATAATAGATAATAATAATAATAATAATAATAATAATAATAATAATAATAATAATAATAATAATAATAATAAAATAACACTGATAACAATAGTAATTAACCTTAAAGATTTTTGTATTTTTTTTTTTTAACAACATTTAATAGCTACAACGAAAACTGTAATGAATAAATCATTTATTAAAAAAAAAAATTTGTAAAATTAAAAAAAATCAAATTTTGAATTTTATTGAGAAAAAATGTGACAAAATGGTGACAAATAATAGAAACAAACCTGAGTATCAAAGGATAAGTATCGTATAATATGAAAGAATTGGAAAATAATGCAATTAATGGGAATAGAAGGAAGAAAAAATTGAAAATAAGCAATAATAAATCAGAAATGCTAATAGCAAGCAGAAATAAATTTACCAAACTTCGTCGCATATCAGCATGCGAAAAGATAATTATATTAATTAGATTAATAAGAATACCAAATGTTGAAATGGGTAAATTACCGTATAAACGATAATCCACCTGATCATTAGTGAAAATACTATCTAAGCAATATGTAATGCTATCATTATGTTTTGATGATTTATTTTCATACAATTCCATTTCTATTTCTTTTATTTTTCTTCGTACAATCTGAAATGAAAATAATATCTATATTTATATATACATCTATGTATGTATACAGTTTAATTGATTAATTAATTATCAATTCAATTAGAAACATTAAATAATATCATTTATGTTTTAATATTTGCTAATGATTTTATTTTCATTCAATAATAATTTCTTCCCATTTTTTGCATTCTTTTTCTTATTGTGTTCTGGAGCGAAAATAAAAAAGTGAATGTAAATAATTTTTAATTGACTGATTTATTAACTAATTGTTTGATAAATTTGAGAAAAAAAACTGAAATTAAATTAATAAATTAGTTTGAAATATCTTAAAAATAGTTGACAATATGATTTGAAATATCTTAAAAATAGTTGACAATATGATTTGAAATATCTTAAAAATAGTTGACAATATGATTTGAAATATCTTAAAAATAGTTGACGATATGATTTGAAATAACTTAAAAATAGTTGACGATATGATTTGAAATATCTTAAAAATAGTTGACAATATGAAAGTATGGGTGAGGAAAATTTAAATTCTAACATTTACATTTTACTAATTGATAATTAATTTAGTGTAAAATTATTCTTGTGATATTTATCATATCGAAAAGAAAAAAAGGAAGCGTAAAGTTATTTTACTTCTGTCCATTTATTTCATTTCATTTAATTTAATTAATTTAAAATTTCATTAATTTTATTTAATTCAAGTAATTAATTAATTCAACTACATTAATTCAACTACATGTAATAGTTTAATTCAACTTAATGGAATTCTAAACTCAATTAAAGCACAAATTTAATAAGCAAAAATAAGTGTTTCATAAATTATTAAAATAATTTATTAAATTATATAACATTTCGTATATCATTTTCATTTTTCTAACTTTTATTCCACAATTACAATGCTAATTATGATGGTTATCTTGATAATTTAATATCGATTTTCATGAATAATTAATTAATATAAATTACATTTTTTTTTTAAACCTTAATTCTTACTAACACTATTAACTATTTTCTGAAAAAAAAAAAAAAAAAAACTTCCGGGATATGTTTGAAAATATATTTTTTACAGGAAACAACTTATAAACAAACTTGTTTTTAACATTGAAACACGAATTAATGTTTTTTAAAAAAAAAAAACAATCAAACATATCCTGGAACATAATTAATTAAATACTTAAAAAAAACGATCATGCATTAACATAATTAACTAATTAATTACATCAGCAATTATCCATGAAAATCAATATAATTCATTTAAATTATCATGATAGTTATTATTATAGCTATAAAATAATTATTGTAAAAATTGAAAGAAAAAATGTTGTAAAAAATTCCTCATTACAATTATTATTAAAAATGGAAGCAAAATCTAATATAATTTAATAAATTATTTCAATAAGTTAAAAAAAGAATTTAATCCTAACACTATAATCATTAATAAATTAATGAATAATGATTAATGAGAAGTAATTATTTAAAAGAGGGATAGGTACTAATGATAATTAGTGATCGATGAAAAGTGTTGAAATTATAGCAATAGGAATTGCAACAACTTTTTGACATGAACTTATAATAGTAATCAATGAAGATATTATCAATCTTTGATATAAACTTATGATAGTGATTAATGAAGATATTATCAACCCTTGATATAATCTTATGATAGTGATTAATGAAGATATTATCAACCTTTGATATTAACTTGTGATAGTGATTAGTGAAGATATTATCAACCTTTGATATAAACTTATGATAATGA
>NW_018108768.1:23015-27382 GCF_000183805.2 Loa loa | reverse complement strand
AATAAAAAAGTCACTGTCATCATAAAGTCATTGTCATCGTAAAAGAGAGAGAGAAATGACATATTTACTGCAATATATGCAAAAATTTCACAACATTTCTTTTACGCATATTCCTTTTTTCATAGTTTGAAATTTTGCACATTCTTTTTTTTTTTTATATTCTGAAATTTTTGTTTTCCTTTGTTCATTTTCAAAAAACTTTGCATGCTGCATGCATGCATTTTGCATTTTATGGGATATATTAATAGTATGTTTATTGCAATTTGCAAATTACATAATTTATTTCATTTAAAATTTAATCCTATTGCATTAAAGAATTATTTTCCTTTTGTTTTTAGCTAAAACATATGTTTCATTTTCAAAAAAACTTTGCATGCTGCATGCATGCATTTTGCATTTTATGAGATATATTAATAGTATGTTTATTGCAATTTGCAAATTACATAATTTATTTCATTTAAAATTTAATCCTATTGCATTAAAAAATTATTTTCCTTTTGTCTTTAGCTAAAATATACATGTTAGATTTAAATAATGGACAAAAAGAAAATGATAAGGGAGAAAAAGGTAAAGTACGTTGAAAAAAAAGTTAAATAAGAAATGAAAAATTCAATAACAAACATATAATTAATATCATTAAATTATTAGCAATTGTGTCATCAATCTTATCAAAATTTATCATCCTTCATGTCTAATCTCATCAAAATTTATCATCCTTCATGTCTAGCCTTATCAAAACTTATCATCCTTCATTTCTAATCTTATAAAATTTATCATCCTTCATGTCTAATCTTATCAAAACTTATTGCCATTCCTCATGTTTATATCTTTTCTTTTTTTATTCTGTGAAGATATAAAAATTAATGTGAAATATTTTCTAAATTATTGATTCAAAAATTGCATGAATGAAAATTTATTTTCATTTATGTGTATATTTTATCATTCATTGCATATTTGATAGACAATTTTATTTTTTTATAAAGAAAATGATGATATTACAATGATCATTTATTAATTTTATTAAAATGTGGAAAGGTGAATATTCTCTTTCAGTCATCTCTTTATTATGTACAATATTTCCACGAGGTATAATCGTGATATTAATAAAATAATTTAATCAATTAGCAAATATCATGATATGAATTTCCCTAAATCGACAAAAATTTATTAGAATTAATATTTCATTAAAAATTTATTTATACATAAATTATTTGTTATACAAGATTTGAATTTTGAATTTTTTTTTAAACTATATATTTATTATTTTATCCATTTAATGATTAACTGTAAACTGAAAAAAAAATAATATATATATATATAGACGTATTATAAATTGGACATGAATTTTTAAAAAAAAAAAGTTAATGCTATTTACATTTACCAGAATAAATCACTTTAATTATAAATTATAATTATTTAGTTATGAATTAATAATTGATAGTTATAAATATGAATACATTTCTAAAAGATCATAAATAATATTTTGATAAATTGTAATATTTGATACAAATCGTATGATTGAAATATAACAAAACAATACAATGCATATAATTAATTATAAATATGGATATGTATATTTTAGGAGATACAAATCGTGATATTTTATGTACAGATTCATTAACATGTAATGAACATCATCGTTTATGGTGGCTTCATATGCGTAATCATGCTAACAATATTCAACAATTTATGGAACATAAACGATATAAAAATGAAATAGAAGGAAATGAATTATCTGTATATTCATTAAAAATGCGATATATATTATGCAAAGAAGTACAAAGTGTAGGTTTTATGATTGATACAAGAAATGACCAATGGCCATTACGATGTTTATGGATTGGAAATGCTATGAATGGTACATGTGCACCAGCACCACCAAGTAATCGATCAATTTTTTATATTACACCTAAAGAATGGCAACAAAAAGTTAAGGTATATGTTTTAATTGATATTTAATTAAATGTATAGTTTTCTTTCTCATCTAAATGGCTATATTTATAGTAAACCTTTTTTTCTTTTTTTTTTTAATTTTACAAAATATTGGTAGATACTGTATATTATTTGAAATAATTATTGCAACAAAATTTGATTTAGTAAATTTAATTAGTATCTATTCATAAAATATACAATAATGTGCAATCAATAATGTTATTTGTTCAGGAATTTCGCATTAAAATTGGTTGTAATAGTACGGATATTGAAAATGCAAACAAGGTAGGTATGATATTTTTTTAATTTAGGTAAGATATTTTTTCAATTATTTTCAGACTTCCGTATTTTCATGAGAAAATTAATGAAGAAAAAAAAAGAATTAGGTAATACAATTATAATTTCAGCATTAAATCTATCAGGATAATAATCATTTCCGAAAGTAAAACATTGCTCTTAGCTAAAAATATAAATCAATATTAACTAATGAATTAGTAAATTAATCATTTAAAATGAAGGATATGTAAAAATTAGAACAAATGTAGTTGGACGAGTTATATGTATGTAAGGAACGATGTATCCAAGCTGGAATTGGTTACATGTCATCGATGTTTATTATGACAACATTGCTTGTCTCCCTTACATTGCTGCTAATGAAGTGAACAAGAATGCAATTACGAAAGAGCGAAAAAAGATGTTTACGTGTAATGTTAAAAAAGAGCGTACCAAATATATAGTTTCAAATGGAATAAAATTTTTTCAAAAAATTCTATACAAAATCTCATATTCCTTTCATCTAAATTCATCAAAATTTGGATATAGTCCAAGTTTTCGAAGGTTATTTTTGCGTTCTTTCTCAGAATAATCGCACAAAGCCACGATTTTTGCCCCGTTAACAGAAAGAAAATGAATTTAAAGCTCGGGGAATTAGGGAAGTGAAAGTTTCTTCCTTTAAAATAAAATCCGAGTAATTTCGGCAAAAAGTCGTAAATTCATGTCAATTGAACGGAAGTATTTGAATGTTAGGTGACAACCAATTATGCAAATACTGGAAGCTAAATTGGCAACTTTATTGAAAATTTTCCAATTTTGTTTTACAATTAGGATTCCACTCGTCACATACTTGCTCTTTTCAAATTTTTAATGGAGAAATAGAAACAAATAATCATGGTAAGGCAAAGTCGCGATAGTTCTTGTACATATATATATATATATATATATATATATAATATTATGAACTCATATCTAGCAAAATTACAATCTAAGCATCCATGCAAAATTTCATGTATCACGTGAATATCATGAACTGGTCTTTCTGTTTTGGATAGCGACAAATTTCGAAATCAAAGTATTGGATAAATTTCGACGGTAATTATCCATTTCTTCAACTTTCTGCAAAGCAAGACTATTTTCAAACTAAATTAACCCATATGCTCTGAAGCTGTATGATACTCTTTTGTTTATTTTTCTTTTAATTTTAGTTTTGATGTTTTGAAACTTGTCATACTCACAGATGATTATTAATTTCTGCTTTAAAGCATACGATGACGACCCATTTGATCCTGCTTCATTTATGATTACTGAATTAAGTCAGGACAAGCAGAGAGAGGATAGAACAGAGGCAAATCCAGCCTTTTTCTTCCAAAAAGAAAAAGATTTCTTTGTAGGAAAACTTATTAAATGCCAAATTGACCTTTCCAAGCAATTCCAACCTCCTTTCCATACCAGCAATGATAGTTTCGTCTTTAATTGCATTATCGTGATAAATATTTCGTTCCTTCAGAAGAGCATCCACAATATCATATATCCAACTTGTATCCAAATTTAATGTCAGTGCACAGAATTCAAACTGGAAAAAAAAAATCAGGAAATGCACTAAAAGAATTCTGCTCTCCAGTAATGTTATTTCTGCCTTTTACTAAAAGCAGTACAAACTTTCATCACTCTACGTAAAATATTTAGTACTGTAGCTGAAAGCGACATGGTTATATTTTAAAATGATTAGAAATGTAATAAATTCCTAAATGCATTACTGCTCTCAATTCCAGGCAGTAAGTCAAGACAACGAGAATGCTCGGGATAATAGAAAATGATTGAAACAATCATCAACAGTGAAAAAACAATCATCGACATCAACTTGCAGGGATTGAAAATTAATTTGTGAATCAAACACTCACCGTAAGACCATCTTCATCCGATCGAATCCATCTCACCTGCAAAAACAACGAATAATCACGAAATATGGCAAAATTAAACTACCACATCCACAATTACAGTTTATAACTAAAACAGAAGAAGCGAATGTAAGCACGAGTATTTCATTTTTCTACGTTTCATCATTCAGTTCTTCCATTCTGAAAACTTTCACCTTCAATCGAGTTACTGGCATCTGAACTATAGCAAATATAGCAGACAATAAGTAGTTATTTCACTTC
>NW_018108768.1:20164-22088 GCF_000183805.2 Loa loa | reverse complement strand
CTATTACCATAATTATCAATTATTTATTGGTATCATAAACGAAAGTAAACGAAATATTTTATTCCAAATGAAACCATCACAGGTTATTTTATCATTATTTCTTCCTAATTTATCATCTTATTAGCAATAATCTTTTTTTTTTTTTTAAATTTGTTTAATAAATATTTTTTTCTGCATAAAATAATCCATACTGTAGATAAAATTTTATAAAATAGAGGTGAATATTGCATTATTTTGTAATGCATACCATAAAAATGCTCTGTTAAATTACATTTATACCGTAATTTATGATATTTTTCATCAAGTGAAATTTCCATTTAAAATATTCCAGCAACTTCTATCGAAATATTCATTGAAAATAGCTTTATTATTAACTTTATTAACTTTATTTAACTTTATTTAAGAATTCTTTTAAAAAAATATCAATGCAAGAATATATTGTATTAATCTTACCTGACAAAAATATAAACTCATAAAGATTCTTATGAAGTTTAACTTTTTAAACCTAAAATACAAATTAATATTTGTAAATTATATAGCTAATTATATCCAATTATGAAGTTAGGTCAAATTAAGTTTAATTAAAATATCGCAAGTATGAAGGTAAGTTTAATTAAGATATATGCAAGTTAATTATATTTAGTCATGAAGTTAGGTTAAAATATATTAAAATAATGAAAGAATTATTGGACCATTTGGTGCGGTAGCAAAATACAATTTAATAAAAAGTTACTTCATAGCTACAGTATGCTTCTGCTAAAATGCATACATAAAATGTATTGAGTTAGTGAAATAATTAAGATATCACAAATGAATCATGGTGAATTACGATCAAAACGACATCAAATATCCACTAAATCATCATCAGAAAGCAGCGATTCAAAAGATTACGAAGTAGATGAGGAATCAGATGACGAATTAGCCGCTCCAGCTTCAGACAAAACTAGCGAATCAGCAAGTTCAGAAGATGATCATGATGATTCAGAGGATGAAATACCGGCTGTAATTTTCAATCATCCTTTGGTAAACGATTTATTGGATCGATTTATGCGTGCGCAATTACAAACTGATACCAATGTTAACAATATCAATCATGGCAAAAATGCCGGAAAAAAGTTTGAATTTCTTATTAATCAATTAATTAAAATCTGAAATCAAAAATTAAATAATTTTAGATGAACAAACTATTGAAAAGTTAAAGTTCCAAATTAGTTTAAAATATATTCGTAATTCAAAACATTTTACCTTTTTTTTTTTTGCAGAAAAGAAATTTAAGCATCTTTTTACAATAATCTATTAAAGGTAAATTAGTAAATGTTAGCATTTTAAAATTCTCGAATGTTTAAACATTTTAGCGAAGAGAAATGATTTGCATAAATTGATAATTGCTGATTATTTTTTTTTTTAAAAAAAGTATCTTTATCAATTAACATAGCATCCATTCATTATCACTTCCAATTCTTTCACATAATACTCTAATTTCAATCCCTAAATGATTGTCTTAATTAATTAAGCAAATAATTATAGAGGAATATTAGAACCAGCACCAATTTATGATGTAGATTTGAAATTTGATGAACTTCGACAATTATGTGATCTTGCAATGAATTCATTCGCAAAACAAAAATCATTACTACGCATTGGAATGTATTGTATTAATATTTTTTTTTTCACATTTCCTTTTACTTTTAAAATTAAAAGAAAAAGTAATTTTGTTTTATTTAAATTGTTATTGCAATTACTATTTATTGTTCCAGCAATTTTTATCAATACTTTTATTGCTGTAATACTATTTTATTTACTCTTATTGTTCGTATAATTTATGTTATTATTGTATATGAAATAATAATAAAATAATAATAATAATAATAATAATAATAATAATAATAATAATAATAATAATAATAATAATAATAATAATAAT
>NW_018108768.1:18141-19917 GCF_000183805.2 Loa loa | reverse complement strand
TATTATTATTATTATTATTATTATTATTATTATTATTATTATTATTATTATTATTATTATTATTATTATTATTATTATTATTATTATTATTATTATTATTATTATTATTATTATTATTATTATTATTATTATTATTATTAATTATCATTAATTATTATTATTACTAATTTAGGGGATTGAAACAGTAACAATGTTAATGTGTTTTAAAATTAAATATCCTACACGAGTGTATATGTTACGTGGAAATCATGAAGATGCTAATACAACATTAATTTACGGATTTTATGATGAATGTACCACACGATTTCCAAATGATGAAGGAGAATTGGTAATTATAATCTATCAAATTAATTATCATCTAATACAATGATAAATGTTTTATTGATTTAATTGATATGATTGATAATATAATTTAATAATATTAATTATTTAAATATTACAATAATACAAATATGTTCACATATTTCAGTTATGGCATATATTTATGATGGTATTCAATATGATGCCTTTATCAGCTATTGTTGGTGATCGAGTATTATGTATGCATGGTGGTATATCACCACATCTTAATGATATCACAATGCTTGAAAATGTATGCAAAAATTTATTTTATGCATTAAAAATTTCAAAACTAAAACTTTTACGGATGAAAACGGATTGAAATGGACTTTTAAGGATTGAAAAAATTTGAAAAAATTTATTTTACCGATAAAAATTTAAAATAAAAATTTAATTTCACAGATTGAATAAAAAGAAATAAAAAATTAATTCAAAAATATTGATTATAATATTAAAAAAAAAAATCAAAAATTTACATCACAAAAATATGCATATTATTTTAGAGAACATTTATTCGATAATAAATAATGAGTAGTAAATATTTTATTTTAAATTTATAAATATTTATAGATTCCTCGTCCTAGTATTGTACCACCATATGGATTGATGTGTGATACATTATGGTCTGATCCAGATGATCGATATCCAGGTTGGGCACTTAGTGCACGTGGTATATCATTTACATTTAGTAGTAAAATTATCAAAGAATTTTGTGAAACAAATAATATCGATTTAATTGTTCGTGGACATCAACTTACAGCAGATGTTAGTTATTTTTTATTGATTTATTTAAAAATTTCAATTTCATAACTTTAAATAGATAATTTTTCTCAAAAATTTTAAAATTAAAATATTTAATTAGACTTTTCATTTTTAAATTTTAATTTGCAAAAAAAAAAGAAAAAATCAATGCTAACATTTTTTTTTTCCGCTTCAAATCTATCAAAAGAAGATGAAAGAGAATAATTTTAGTTTTATTGGATAATATTTATCAAACTAAACTAAGATTGAAGGAATACTTAATTGCAATTAATTTGAAATGATAGTAATCATTACTTAATTAATAGCTAGAAGATTAAATAAATGATTGTAAATTTATCGTAATTTAATAATTTTAGATGTTTAAAGGAGGATACAAATATTTTGCCGGTGGACGTTTGGTAACAATATTTTCAGCTCCAAATTATTTAAATATGAAAAATGATTCATGTGTTTTGCATATTTCACGGAAGGTTTATATATACAATAATCTTTTTCTAAAAAAAAAAAAAAAAAAATTAAGAAAATTGAATAAACATCAAATATTTTGACAGTAATTAACAAATATAAATGTGATACTTAATAAAGAGACATTGTAAAAGATAATCATGAGAAGATAAATAATGAAATTATCTTAATTCTTCATTAATAGAATTTGAAAATAATTGTGCTATTAAT
>NW_018108768.1:10097-17402 GCF_000183805.2 Loa loa | reverse complement strand
AAAAAAAAAAAAAAAAAAAAATTTAACTAAAATTATTTTACACGGAAAAAATATTCATCTGTCTTACATATTTGAAGTGAAACAAATAGTTTTTATATTTACATATGGATAGAATAAAGTCATTAGTTAAATTAATTATGTGGCTAACTATAAAACAAATTATGCAACTAATTATATGAATTAATTGTGCATTTCAAATATTTTTTTTTTTATCAAAAAGTTAACAAATATCTTATGATATTATTCATGTGACAACAATAACAAAAAATGAAATTCATTACATCCTTTAAAAAAAAAGGAAAAAAAAAGCAAAGCAAAAGAAAATCTTTTTTAATAGATTTATCTGAAATTTCTAAGGATTTAAAAAAAAAGAAAAGAAAGAAAACTATGATTAGAATTGATAAAAATTTCAAATTCTTATTTCTATTGTATGCTATTAGTAATTAAAAAGAGCGGTCGTGTTAAATAAAATTGTTCAAAATTATTTTTTAAAATTAAAGTATTATAATGTAAAAGTATTCAATATTTTAGTTCAAATGTCATTTTACGATATTTCGACCAACATCTTCTGGTCCTGTTGAAATGCAAAATGATAAAGATGGCGAGACACAAGCAACACCAATTGATTAATGTTGATGTGTATTTTATAGCATATGATTATTACATGTCATCATCATTACAATTCATATATTTGATTAAAATTACACGTTTTCTTTTCATCACTTCATATGCTCATCATTATTAATTTTTGCTATTCATAGCATATATAACGTTTTATGTGACAGATGCTATCAACAGCAAATTTTAGTGCAATTTATATGATTAATTTTTATCATATTTTTGCCATTATTTAACACACCTGCTATCTTGCTCAATACAGTAATGTAACTGTTGGAAGAATCTATTAAGTTCTATCCAAACTCTTGAAAGTCCAATTTTTAAAGGCAGTGCATAGGAAATTATAAACTGCGAATTGATCATGATGTTTATATGAATTCTTTGCATGATTAAATGATGTTTTACATGATGTTTATTTCGTATGCTCAGTAATGTTTCATGAATACAAAAAAAAAGAATTGATATTTTTATGTAAAATCGTATAATGAGACAAAATACAAATTAAAGCAGAAATAAAGCTTCAGAGGAAGTCGACTATGGAAAATCATAGAAAAATGTAACGATAACAAAAAAATTCATGCAAAGAGAGAAAAATGCTCCAGTTAACAGAGTTTTTGATATTGGCTAACGAATTAAGCTTGAAGCCGTCTGGAAACCCAGTGTTTTCGATGTTTCTGCTCCAGAATCATTACAAACAATGTCGTATTTTTGTTTTCCTCCGTCATTTTCTGATTTCAGCTATCTGAAAATAAGTTTCCACTACACCTTAATTTGTCGCTTTAAAATACTTTTGCATATGGCCAAGTTAGAAATTGCCTTCTCTGAATGTTCAACCAGATAACACAAACCTTTCATATTATGAGGTCACTAACATCCTCACGTAATTACCATCTTTTATTCTATAAGCTGGAATAATAAGATCAATTGTTTGTCACTATTTATTATAACTATCATCACTTTGCCTTCAAAAAATTAAAAATAGAATTACATAAGCAGTTGGTAAGCAACTGATCTAATTATTCTGTATATTCTGTGAGTTAAAAAAAAAGTAAAGAGCTCAAAACAATGTGGGAAGGAAAACGTCAATAATCATTTTGTATAAAATGTAAGAAATATTTCTTTTGAAATACCTTCTGAGACACTTTATGTTGGTAAGTAAAACTGTTTTTTGAATTTTTATAAATATCATATTCGATGTAACACGATGTCTTTTCGATATCGGCATCATGTTGCACACCATACAAATTTGCAGCCAAAGCTGTATAAATTGTTGTACGCACCGTTTCTCTTCGCTAAAAATTACAATCAAAGCAGATAAGAATATGCGAAGGAAAAAGAAGCTAAATTGTAATAACATGAGAAAATTCATTCATTACTTTATCAAATTAACGCAGAATACTATCTGTAAAACAGTTAACTACTCATGTGATAGAGCGTTTAAAAAATTATCTTGTCATCTCTCACTCATTTCTAATCTCCTCCGTTTTGAAAGCTCATTAATGACCAGCAAAAATTAACTGAAACTTCTATTTTTTTGCCCTAAAATATACATCAAAGAAATTGAAAATAGATAAATCTGAGTCATCTCAAAACTCTCCATACTGCTCCCTCCTTGTCATTTAGCAGAACAGACTTCTGCTCTTCATTAACAAAACCAACATTTAAATGAAAGGAAGTAGAATAAGTACATTAGCTGTCAGACCGGCGACAGTTTTTGCTGTTGGTTCGGTGATCAACAAATTCGTACGGACTGAAATTTGAGAAAAAAAATGAAAGTGTAAATTTGAACATTTAACAATACATTATAAAACTAAAAAATTGGTTGGAGAGACTAGTTTTAAAAAGTAGTTAGTAAAGAAGATTACCTCGCTTACCATTAGTTCCTGAAGCTGTTGTAGATGTCTGCAAAATGAGGTTGTCATTTTGAATAATTATAAATATGTTGCGAATAATTATTTTAAGAATGCAAACAAAGCAGAAGTATAACCTATAGGACAATTAAGTGATGAGAGATATCATCGAACAGGCAAGCCAATGTAAAAGTAATGAAATTATCAATGCTTGGTTTAAATTAAATATTTCGAAACAAACAAATTAAATATATCAAAAAACCTTTCTACGTCTCGCAAATTCCTGTTGTACGATTTCCGTACGAAACTGCTTTTCTTTACTTTCCGAAACTGATGCCACATCACCAGATTCATTCATGTCCCATTCTCTTCAAGAAAAGCCATTAACTGTCAGTAAATCAGAATCAAACAGAATATTACATAATTCCTACTATATAATAATATAAAAGTGAATAAACGCGTTAAATTATCCACAGAATAAACATGAAGAATTTGACGCTTATTTTCATTGGCAAAGCTCACTTGGCTCCTGCTCGACCTCCTTCATATAGGAAACAGTCTTCACCATCATCAAAACGACGTTTTCGAAATCGTGAATTACCGATATCTTTCCAAGCTTCTGCATTAAAGCGTGATAATATTTCATCGCAAGCCTAAAAATTAGGGATGAAAACAATGCAAACGAAGCTTTATGAAAGTCAGATAATAATGTGACCATAACCTTTGGATTTTTACAATAATCACAACTCTTTCCGCATGGTCGTAAGTCATCGTCACCAAAATAACGGCCAAAGGAAACGTGTCTGCATCTGAATAAGTAGAATTAATAAAATGTGGAACTTACATACGTCAGGGAATTGTGATGAAGAGTCCAATCTAAAGCACTGTTCCACCCATCAAATTTAAATTTCAATGTAAAGATGCGTTAAGTTTAAAATTAGACTTACAGCGGTTTTTCACAATATTCCACCATTTTTTCGAAACCATGTTGTATTGCTTTCACTTGTTCATTAATTACCGTCTCATTTATTTTTTTAGCCTAAAAGGATAGTTATGTCGGAATAGCTATATTACAGCAAGGTTTATAAGTCATTTCTGATAACTTATATTACATTTAAATATATTATATATGATAGCTTATATTACGTTTAAATATATATTACATATATTCCAAAATATATGTATATTACATATATTAAAAATATATTACAGATATTACAAATATATATTACATACATTATATACATTACAACTTATATCACATTTAAAACTTATACCTTTGTTTTCAAAACATCTTGGTTAATCAGGAAGTTGAGCAACTGTCGGTCATCTCTGCTGTAATAGATACGGCAGTAACTTCGTTTACCATCACGCCCAGCACGACCCGATTCCTGATAATATGCGGCTAGATTCTGTGAACATGTCCAGTGAACAACTACTCTAAACAATGAATTTCAATAATTAACAAAAATTTTCATGTTTTAAATTAAATTCGAATCGATCGAAAAATTGAGGAAAAAAGTTTTAAAAAAGGAAGGGCTCCAAAAATCCAACCAACATAGTTAAGTCACCTGACATCTGCTTTATCGATACCCATTCCAAATGAAATAGTAGCTGCAATAACTGGAATGACATTTTTCATCCATTTGTCCTGGATGTCATCGCGCAGCTTAAAATAACAAGTTAATGCACAGAAAACGAAATAAAAAAGACCTCAAACTTTGAGCTTTGAAAATTATTTCACATTTTCAATCCTAAATGTTATTTAATTTTCACGATGTTTTAAATAAAATGCATAAATATCCCATTTTTTCAAAATAAGACTCAAGGAATGTAACAATTTGAAAATTGTAGCCACTGTGTACTTTATGAAAAACAAACCTTGTTACCCAAACCAGCATGATAAGCATACGTAGGAATGCCTTCCGCCGTTAGACGAGTTGCTATTCGCTCGCATTCCTCTCGTGTACGGCAGTATACAATACCACTACCCATAAACTAAACGCATACGTATATCTTTGCCTTTGAAGACTACTTTTGCTTTCGAGTATCTCAAAACGTTAAATAACTTGTTCCAAAAGCCTGATATGGAATATAATCCGAAAACTCGTTATGTAAGGATCTTGATGTATGAAAACCCTCCAAACAATCAAAATGAAGAAACGAATTTGAGATTAAAAAGCAAAAAAAAGGTGGAAAAAATAAAACATACAGTTAGTTTATCGCAGTTCTCCCTAGGTTTTGAGGAAAATCTGTCTCCTGTTGACTTAAGCATTGATTTATCAAGAACATCAACCGTCGATTTTAGATCAGGAGCAGATTTTGCAGTGGATGTGGGTTTCTGAGTATATCCCAATGCCTTCATCATGAAGAGAGCCAAATGTCTCTGGAAAGCCTTAGATAATTATTTCGAATTTCGTATGTTCAGCCGGAAAAAGGCATGATTCATCTAACGACGGCAATCGAACCTAAAGCACACTGATAATCAATTCCTCTAATTAATTGTTTCTGTAATCACACTGCTTCAAATGTATGTTCAAATCACTGAATAGAAAAAGAAAGGAAGAAAACCTCAGGAAGAGAAGATATTAGGTCCTTCATAATAACATCGTAATACAAATTGTTGCGAAATGTTGATGCCTTGAACATTTTCACATTGTTCAGCCTCAACTGCTTCACGATATCATCTTGTGCATTTTTATTAGCTGTGGCGGTTAATGCAATCCAACATACCTAGAATGTTCTCAATTTCATGACACTTTTACCTTGTTCAAAAGACGAATTTTAATATTCACTTGGAAAGAACCAGGAATCGAATCCATTTACTTAGTAACCAAAAAATATTTTAAAAAGAGAATTATTACCTCAGGCGCTAGCTGTCGCAAATCTCCAAGTTTTAAATAACTAGGACGAAAATCATGGCCCCAGTGTGTTACACAATGTGCTTCATCAACAACAAAATAATTCAGCAAGTTTCTTTTGAACAAACTTGTAATCATTCGCTGAATATTTGGAGTAGCCGCAGATTCTGGTGTAATATATAATAACTGTATCTCAGGTTTTGTTGCTCGTAAATCCTGAAATTTTTTAAATGTCTTTTCTCATTTTCTTGAATTCTAAATAAAAAAAAATGCAGGTAAGAAACAGTATATCCCAGCTCAAAATATGTATTCCTCAGCAGCTAGCTGAGGTATATCAAACTGCATAAAACTCTCACCTCAACAATTCGTCTTCGATCTTCAGTACCAGTTTTTGAATTCAGTGAGTCACATTTGATTCCACGAGCTTTACAAGCAAGTACTTGGTCTTGAATCAATGCTATTAAAGGTGAGAAAACGATCGTCACACCCGGATGATACATCAATGCTGGCAACTGAAATAACAGTTTTTCTTTCTTGTTCATCCTACAAATATTTAAGTTCCATGATTTGAAATTAAGGTATTTTAGATGAAATAATTATGCACAACCGAAATAGTTGAAACCCCGTAAACGAAATAGTTAAGACAATAATGTTGCATGATGAAATTAAAAACAATTATACCTGATAACACAACGATTTCCCAGCACCAGTTGGCAAAGATATGAAAACATCAGATTTCTCTAAAAAATCAATTATGTGATTAAAATATAAATAAATAAATATATATATATATATATATATATGTAATAGAAAAGATCAATACGAAGCCCAAAACTTTATTCGGTATTTTTCTATTTACTACGAGTCTCAATGTATATAGAACGAAAACTAATCATGCAGCTAGTTTTTTTTTTTTTAAAGTTTTGAACCACAAACACCAGTAACTTTTAATTAAGGAAAAAGTAAGACGTGAAACTAAGATTTATGAAGTACACTTTATTAGTTGTGATTTCCTGCAGCTTCATGTATTGGATACTTAATACCACAGAAACCAAAAAAAAAAACTTCCCAATGTCGTACTGAAATATGCAATAGAGTATGGGAGCACTATCATATGGGAGCTCTATCATTTTTCGTCAAACAACCATTAATGAAATGTCATTCATGCATAAGTAAAAAAAATGGACTCACTTCTAGCTATGGTATAAATAGCTTGCTTTTGAATTGCCGTTTTGTACTTCTTGTGTTTGAAAACGGCACACAGGAGATGATCTGCTTTTTCCTTAACTTCTGTGTTGGTTAAATGTCCTGAATTGGGCGCTCCTGGATAATTTCGATTCTCTAGCATATTATCCTGTTCAGAAACAATTACAACCGGTAGTTTACGAGGTCGACCTAAAAAGTTCTTATTCACTGGACAGAGAAAAAGCAAGGTTGCAGGATGATAGATAAAACATCATTGCTATTTCACTCCTTGTACTGAGGACCACTTCAATTTCGAGTTGGATCGGTATAAGTGCAAAGTTCAGAACCAAAGCAAAAATAAAAGCAAATCCATTACCTGATTGAACTGTAGAATTTGCTTCCCGTTTTCCTGGTGACTGACTAATGGTATTATTAATTTTCTTCAGAGAAGAGTGCATCAGAAATGCCCACTTATCAGCCTGATTTTGCAGTACTTGCGGTGGTTTAAAATCATCCTCATCATCTAGTGCAATAATTTCTAAAATTCCTTCAATTTTTATATAATCCGATCTCGAGCAAGTAAAACTGAATCAAAACATAGGCTATGGAAAATAAAAATACATACGAGGGGTACAAAAAAAGGACAAATCCAAGCGGTAAAATATGTCAATCAGCGCGGAATATGAAAAAATAAATGTAAAACTTTATCCTTTAAACTAATTGTGTTCTTTCCAATCATCAGTCAAAATTTCTAAACCATATGATTTCTCTTTGTTTCCCACATAAAAATT
>NW_018108768.1:0-10077 GCF_000183805.2 Loa loa | reverse complement strand
ATCAGAAATGCCCACTTATCAGCCTGATTTTGCAGTACTTGCGGTGGTTTAAAATCATCCTCATCATCTAGTGCAATAATTTCTAAAATTCCTTCAATTTTTATATAATCCGATCTCGAGCAAGTAAAACTGAATCAAAACATAGGCTATGGAAAATAAAAATACATACGAGGGGTACAAAAAAAGGACAAATCCAAGCGGTAAAATATGTCAATCAGCGCGGAATATGAAAAAATAAATGTAAAACTTTATCCTTTAAACTAATTGTGTTCTTTCCAATCATCAGTCAAAATTTCTAAACCATATGATTTCTCTTTGTTTCCCACATAAAAATTGCTATAAAAACGTTTCTCCTTTTTATTCCGATGAAATATTTAACTGCCAAATGCTTTAAACATAGCAAATCTTTCGAAGGATAAGCGAAATAAAAACGGTTGATTCTATTTCTACTTCTTTTTTTCATTTTCGCTTTTTTCTGGCAAAATTTCAATATGTCATTCTCATTCTTGGTCTTGCTGAGAGATTTAAAGAACATGTCTGTAATGATTCACACGTACATGTTGAATTATTTGCATTGTAACTTCAAATTTATTTTGAACTTTCGAATTTCAAATATAGAGGAAAAAACATTCCTGCTATCCTTGCATTAAATAACTATAAAAACTATGTGAAAAAAAAAACTTCTCAGTGGCAAATATTTTATCGGAATTTAGTGTATTTCAAAACATACCATTTTTGGCAGAAATCGCCATATTGTCATAGCAAGAAAACAAATAGTATAGAATATACGGCTAATAGCTAAAAAAAACATTATTAGTATTTTAAAACAAAATTTTAAACAAAATTTTTAAAGAATTGACGATTGGCAATTCGATCATTGTCGTCAACCAACTGCTGAGGCGTCTATTCATAAATAGTATTATTTGACCTATATATTAGTGGATATTTTATTTTTGCTTGATGAGAGTGCCATCTTCAAATTATGCATTATTCTCAAAAATTCTCGTCACCAAAAATAAAATTCGTTCAAGTTCATTTGCTCATATAAACAGAATAAAAACAATGTCTTTTGGGTTCAACCATTCAAATGTGAGGTAATACTCAGCTTGAGGATTCGTCAAAACGAACATGAAATATAAAGTCAACATCAACATTGAAATATACATATATACTGCACCACAAGTAAAATTTTCGATGTGAAAAATATTTCCTAATCAAACGGTTTAAAACGAAGATAAATGTAAACAAAATGTTGCAGAAAACAACTTTTCAAGAAAATTGTTTTTGAATAATAGCAAAACTTCTTTGTACAAACCTGCATGGTTGACGGAATTTATATGGAAAAGAAACAAAACAAGGGGATACTTTTAAAAAAAAGGAAAAACAATGAAGGAAACTACTTGAACAAGCCAACAATATTTCGACAGCAAACATTTTGTGGCTGTTTCTAATTATGACATAAAACACAATAGAGTTAAACATATTGTTTCCCAATAATATAATATTGTTACATTGATTACGGATTAAGGATAAAGTTACTGAGTTGACTTATAAAGTTACTAAGAATAAAAGAAGTGTTTTGAAGAGCGGAGCAGTTTATTTGTACTGCCAATGAGGATGCATATAAAACAAAACTGCGGTATTTTATGAAGTAAATCAAAATCTGTTAAACTGTAAAAACTAATCTAAAAATTGTCAATTATGAAACTTTCTCCTTTTTAGCGATAGACTGCCTCACGAATACTGGAACAAATCGTCGAACAATAAATTCATAAATATATAAAAAAAATTGTCGTAATGGTGGGAGTGGGGCTAAATCCTTATCCTCCTCCGAGAGAGGTATCATCCTGAAACAAATTCATCAAATATTTTGTTGACTGTTCAATGTTAATTGTTTGTTAATCACATACCTAAAATGCAATCCTACCAAATCATCGACCAATGTTGCAGATATAAATGAAATTTCCCAGTAGTATAAATGCAAAGATAAGGAAGAACTAACATTTTTGTAGTCAGAGTATGTACTGGACCAAAAAGCATAGCAATAGCTGTACAAACAAGGCAAATTACATTGAACGGCATACTAAAATCCGGCACCGGCAATAAAATAAGCAGCACTTCGCCATGCATACTAATTATGCGCGAACTTTTCGAACCTAATATTCTGCAAAATTAACATGGGTAAGATGGCCTGCACGATAAAACTGCTACATTCAACTGAACCTCATACTTACTCATCGTAAGTGGTAGTTAGTGAATCGCCGAGGTCAGTCCGATTTTCTTTCCACAACTCAGCACTGGCATTGAAAGTTATAACAGGTGCCGGAATGTAGAAGCCATGACTAGCATCTGGGGGATATTCATTTACTCTGAAAAAATTCCAATTTTCATTTTTTATGAGTATTATAAATGGTTGCGACCATACCATTATTCCGAATGTACAAGGATTAAAGAGAATTCCACTCCTCCAATTAATTTTTCTTTTGGGAGATCTACTACTCGTTTTGGATATTATTTTTAGGATGTACTGTGCAGCGTACTGAAATAAGAATGAGGATCAATCCTCAGCTTTCATAATTTTACACAAATGAAAATTGTGACCGAGGGAATTTGAAAATTGAGTTCCGAAATCTATTAGGATATGATTCATTTCAGTAAAATTTATGAAAAAGTGCCAAATTCCAAATTCCGCTGTCATTTCAAAGAATGATATGCAACTGCTTCTATACAAATGACATCGACCAAATAAAAATCAATTTTGAGCATTGTAATGTTTTCATACAGTAACAAAATTTTCCATTACTTTTATGAAGCACACTGACTGCCTTCCTCAGTGATAAACGCTAAACCAACCTCAAGAAGGCTTTGTCGAATTCCAAAGATATTTCGCAAAATGAACTTTCTGGAAGAGTGACATTCCATTCCAAAAGGAATGGTCGTTGGCGATCTTTTGCTGGTAAAAAAACTTTTTTGTTCACTTTTCCCTTCAAGGACTGACCCTTAAAAATACAAAAGTTTAAAAAATTTTCACAATATAACATTACTTGAAACCCAAGAACGTGTGAAATGTTCGCTGAAATTTTATATAGCTGGAATTTTTTGTCCACGATTCAATTAGTTTATCAAATTATTTCTTGTACCTTTTGATCCACGCCTGATATTTATTAATTATTAAAACACAAATTTAGTATTAAAATCTGTTGATTAGTTACCTGCTCAACGTCTAGAGGATGACAAGTAAAAAGAATTGTGTGATAATATATTTTTATGAACCATGGTACCACATGAGTATAGACAACACACTGAGGAATATGTTGTGCATTTCTCAAAATACTAATCAGACGTCCCGATTGCTGATCTGTACCCGTAACATATGTTCGAATTCTGAAAAACAGTGGCTTGCTTCATAACCAAAAGATAGCAGAATATAGGTATAGAAGTTTGGAAAATCATCCATTTTACTTAAAAATAAATATCTTTATCTGCGGAATAAAAAGAAATGACTTAACAAACATGAGATATATGTGCTTTCAAAAATCCTTCCATACTTAGCTAACCCGTTTTTGAGAAAATGAAAAATGATGCCTTCGGATGTATGGCAATACGCCGAACTATGGCATTTTCAAGTAGAAGTTATCATCTGAACTATTAGCAGACTATAAAGGTTGAAATTACGGAAAAGTAAAAATCTCTGTAAAAACCTAGAAAGACAGAAACAAAACGCTTTTAAAAATTAAACACGAACGTAATCAAAGTAGGACTATTATCGACTGGTAATTCCAAACGACTTGCATATTTTGCACTTATATCAATTGGGAAAGCATGATGTGGGTAGGCGGAAATATTATAGAGTGTGTAAATCCGATTACCCATTTTTCGTTGTTCGTTGTTTTCCGTCATAACCTGAAAGAAAAGATCATTTCAGATAAGCCAGTTTTTTTCAAGTCTCAGTAATATGTGTATTCCAGGTATAAAAGAAAAAAATGTAAAAGTACCTTCCGATCCACCTCAAATAAAACAATATCCCTGTCTGCTATCACACAGCTTTGATCGATTTGTCGACCAAATAGATGACGAAAACTCCAATCTCAAAAACGTCATAAATGGCAGCAATGTAATATGAATAGAAGCTCCAAAAAAGAAAGTTTAAAAGAAATTCAAATTACCTAAATTCCTAGATCTCAAATCTAATTCCGTTACGAAATTTAAACTGAGCTCCAATCTTCGCCGTGTTCCACAATTCGTTGTTCCATCCTGAAAGTTTACCAAGATATATAAAATGCTTAGTTTTCATTAGATATTTTATATATAATCACTTTTCGAAAAAAGCCGATGTACTTTGTTATAAAGATGCTCCTTACGATGTTGATGACTCTTCTGAAATGTTTAGATAGCGGAAACAAAAAAAATTCTGCCAGATAGAACAGCAAAATTACAAACCTCACAGACGTGCAGAAAATGTACAGACATCGAATGAAAAACTGATTCATACATTTTAATAGGATTCAACAGCGTAGATAAGCCAGTCTGAATTATTTATAAATGTAACTGGAAGTAATAACAGAACAAAACTATTTCAAAAAAAAACTATTTCAAACACTATTTCAAGAGTAATACTATTCTGTGGTTATCACTGAGTCTGATACACAATTTAGTGAAATTATGAAAATGTTTTAGAAAAGCAAACTATCTTCGGAAGAATAAGAGGAAAGCATACCTGCTTACAAGGAAGTAATTTTTTCCACGGTGTAAAATTTTCCGTACAAATCGTTTCACTAGCCAAAGCACCGTACCGAAAAGTTAAATAGTGCAAATAGGAAAAGAAATATATTGCCAACATAGCAAAAGGAAAACCGAGGAGTTATGAGGGAACCGACCAGTTGCTTTATGGGCTATCGTTCGATTTCCATCTACCATTACTCGCTTCAAATTTTGTTACCAGGAATATACGCTCTCAGACGCAAAATCATCGCCATAATGGACGCAAAGAACGAAACTCAAGAACAAATGGAGAAAAAACAATCAGTTTATCAGCGTACCTTATTTGTGATGAATCTTTGTGATGCACATAACCCATCTGCGAAAATGAGAGCTGTGGTGCGGCTGTATAAGTGGGCAAAATATCGAGAAGAGACGTACAAAAAATACCATTCATCGAATTCACAAAACTTGACCACCGTTCATCAACTAATTTGCTGAAAAAAAATTTTAAACGAAAGATTTATCCGAATCATTGTGAACTAGATTTAATTTTAGCTTTATTTTTAATGTAACTTGATTTCTTATTAGCTCGATACTTCATTCCATAACTTTTACTCTCAAGAAAACAATCTACCTTGTCTTATTTCCATCAATCCAAGCATACAATTGCGCACCACTTGGTGAAGATGGTTGAGGTTGTACACCCCATTCGTTTAACCTCCAGAAACCTGAAATATAAATTCCATAAATTTCTGTATTTCACACTTGTTACATTTCAGTCATCCATCAATTTTATGAGTTAACGAATTGAACAATCAATGCATAAGAAAGTGAAAACGGATCAATAAAGTTAGAAGGTAGCTAAAATGATCAATACATTTGCTAGCTGAAATTATCATCAAACTTTTCAGTTTGAAGTATAGAACTGAAAGCAACACCTTGTGTGAGTGATAAGTGAAACTCTTGGATGTGATGCTTCGCCACCACTTCGCTGATAATGCGTGGAAAGACAGCATAATTCAACCCTTAATACCTTTCAGACATTAGTTTGATTTCATTCAGCATTTAAAGATTAAATCAGACTAAAATTTTAAAAAAAATTTTGTTACATATAACCAATCATGGCAATATTAATTTACTCATTCTAGCATAAAACTTATTCGTCTTAGAATTATAGTGCTCACTTCACTTCTTTCCTTTATTACAAAAAAGTAATAAAGTAAAAAACTAAATTGCTAATCAGTTAGTTTATTTATATTTATTTATTTATTAACTAATAAGCATTGAAACGAAAGAGAAGCTCTTACCTGATTTAGCATCCGACGTAATAACAAACCGAAACTGTGCTAACAGATGCTCACTTTTTAATCTTTTAATAAGCAATTCTTCCGTATACGTATCTTTTCCTTTTAACGTCTTCAAATTCACGCTACCATATGATGCTGTCAATAAATAAGCGAAGAAAATGATAAAGCCATTGCACAACATCCACATCCTCAATTATAACAATGACAATACTTTAACAAACATACTAAAATCATTACACGCTACGATTATTTCCTATAAGCAGTAAATTTCTTCTCTTTGATGCATATTTTAAAAGTAATATATGGCAATTTAGTTGTAAATAGAATGATTCATTTAAACTACCAAAATGATAATAATATTTAGTATAAGGCAGATATAATAAAACAGATTTAAATTCGAATAACTCTGCTCATAAGCATCGAATACTTAACTTAATTGTGTGAGAAATACTCAGAGAATATCAGAATTATCAATTTAATATAAAAGGAAAAAAAAAAGAACTTGAGAGCCAGAAACCCTCAAATCCCCGTCCCCCACCTCCCTAATTCCCAAAGAATATGCCCGCCATTTCTCAAAAAGAACTTGAGAGCCAGAAACCCTCAGACCCCTGTCCCCCTCCCTCAAATCCCCAAAGAACATGCCCGGCATTCCTCGTATGCTATTTTCAATTTGGCAACCAAAAAACTTTCACGCATCCTAGCTTGGTCACTGTGCTACATTCGGTCCCACTGTACTTCAATTGAATTAAAAGTATCTTTAATTGAATTAAAAGTATCTAAGTACTTTAACTGAATTAAAAGTATTAAAATTATATTAAAAAATTAAAAGTGGAAGTGAACTTGCCATTTAATTTATTTTACAGCTGCGGCATTCACTTCTTATAGTTAAAATTTGAAATTATTGATTAAAACTATCATATTCCAATTATCATCCCATAATATTACTCATCTATATTGTAAACAAACGTTCCAATTAACGAATACGAAAGTAGCCTGAAAATTAGTACTTATACTAATTAATGTCCTCAATAATATTAAAATCAAAAAATCTGGATATTATTAAGACTTAATATACTTATTATAGTACTTCATCTAGCTCGTTACAGTACTTCATAATAATATTAAAATCAAAAAATCTGGATATTATTAAGACTTAATATTCTTATTATAGTACTTCATCTAGCTTGTTACAGTACTTTATAATAATATCAAAATCAAAAAATTTGGATACTATTAAAATTTAATTTTTATTAAATTTTTATTAAAATTTAATTTTTATTAAATTTAATTTTTATTAAATTATTAAATTTACAGCACTTAATCTAGTTGATCAGTGATATAATCATTATAAGAAATAAATGTTACACTAGTAATCAAACCAACGTTAAGTGATAATGCAATTGATACAATTTAGGTATCATATAAGAGAAGTTTATTTATCCTTCAAAAAGTTTAAGGAAAATGGAAATTCAAACGTTAAAAAAAAAAAAAATTTAGCATATACTTATCATCGTATACTATCCATTTAAAAATGACATGATGCATTAAGTATGATAATATTATCATTTATCTATCAGCTTAATCATTGCTTTATGTCTTCAACAATACTTAGAAATAATTCTTTCTTTTTAGTAAAACATTTGTATTTATTTTCACATTTATTATTGCTTACATAAATGAAGAAAGTAAGAAAATGGAATAATTTGTAAATTGTATGTCAAAAAGATGGAAAATTTTATTTTAAATTTATTAAATAATTTGATTGAAGAGAAAATAAAAATGAAAAGTAAGTAATAACAAATATACAAATACAAAATTTAGCAAATATATGATTCTAACATTGTAAGTTACATATTATAGTATTCCTCATTTATTGTCTGCTATACTTCTT
The DNA here is from genome assembly GCF_000183805.2 of Loa loa. Taxonomy (NCBI): domain Eukaryota; kingdom Metazoa; phylum Nematoda; class Chromadorea; order Rhabditida; family Onchocercidae; genus Loa; species Loa loa. The sequence goes on along the minus strand of NW_018108768.1, from coordinate 2,178 downwards.
TTATTTGTAAATAATGGTAATAATATTAATAATAATACCAACAATGATTAACAATTGATAATAATAATAATAGTAATAATAATAATAATAATAATAATAATAATAATAATAATAATAATAATAAACAATAACAATAATAAAATAATATTGACATCCTTTTTTTTTATTAATTAAGAAGTCACCAAATTGTAGCAAATTTCAGTGACACACATATACAAAAAAAAAAAAAAAGCATAAATACAAAACATAATAAATAAAATGCGCCAAATGACACAAAAGGACGATGAATAGTTTATGTTAAAAGATATGAATCAATAATCAAATTCCCTTATTTTTTTTTTTTAAATTTTGCCAAAAACTTTCGAGCTTTTTTTAGCAATTAAAACCTTTTAATCATTAGATATTTCCGGAATTCCGGAAACAACGTAACAATCAAGTACTATTTCATCGGAATTTTTGAAATTTATTGGAAACTTCGAAAAGAAATTTTTTTAAAAAAAAAGGAACGAAAAGTAAAAAAAAAAAATTAAATATCAGTAAATTGAAATAGCTATAGAAAATGGATGTTAGCATTCATTTCAAACTTTTTTCTTTTTAATTAATTAAGAAGCCATCAAAGTGTGGTAAACTTACAATGTTATATATATATATATGTATATATATAGGAAAACGATATGAAATTAAATAAAATAATTTACAAATTCATCGAAACAAATAGACATTGTAGGGAAAAAAAATTAAGTATTGTATCGTTGTATCGTATTATCGTATCATCATATCATATCATATCATATCATATCATACCATGTATCTATAGATAGACACTATAATGCAAATTATCACTTTCATTCTTTTTTTTTGTTCAATGTTGAAGTGATACTTCAATTAAATGAATACTTTTGCATAGCCTGTTTGGACATTCACGATGATCCATGAGCGCTAATTTCTTTGGATGTTCTGGACAAACTTTTTGAAGTCGTCCAACAAGTTCAAACCCGCATCTGGTACAAACAATATGACTAGCTGGCCTATTGCATATACAATTCTGTAAATGAGAATAATATATGATAAAAAAAATAACTAATTAAGGAAAAAAAATATAATTAGGTTAATTTGCATATTAAAATTCATCAATCAATAAATTAATATTTATCATATTTAAATTTGCTAAACTAAACATATTTGTTAAAATTATCAATCAAATTATTTGCCGAAATTATCATTCAGATATATTTGCTTATTAGTTAAATATATTTACTGGAATTACATTTAAAAAATACTTAAATTTTTTAATAACTAATAATCTATTCTTTCTATCTATCTTTTTTAGGTTAAATATTTTAAACTAATCAAATATATCATATCATTTAATCAAAGGAAATCTTTTTTTTTCCATGATGTATAATAAGAATTACTTAAAACAATAATATGAAATGAAAGAAAAAAAAATGAAAATTAAAAATACGCTCAAAAATTTTAAGAATAAAAGAACTTAAATAATAAATAAATTTCAAAAATATTTCATTTGAAAAAAAAGAAAAACTTCTATTAAAAATTAATTGATAGCATAAAATTGTTAAATATTAACTTATTTAAAAAAAAAAAAACAATACATTAGAAGGAGCAACTGTATCCTGTATTTGAATATCATTCAGTAGGATATCGTTACGTTTCGGAATACAACCGGATGGTGTCGGTGGAAAAGCACTATGTCGATCTGATAATGCTATCTTCGGTAATGATGAAGATTTATAAAATTCTCTGAAAAATAAATTTACAACATAAAATTATCATAAAAGAAATGCTAAGATCATTATCAGTAAGCAATATCATAAGGTGATAATATTTGCTTAGATCAAATATTTTAGCCAAATAAGCTTCATCTTTGGTGTTAATAAAAGTAAAAAGATTTTCTAGGCCAATTAATCTTAGGCTAATTATATTTTAATACTTTTGAATCCCTTATCCATCCATTCTTCAGTAAATAGATTGCAATAAAATGAAATATATCATTCATTTGTGACTTAAACGAAATAATAAATACACGCAACAAGTTTTTTCGTCCTTTTTTCTTGTCTATATTTCTCTATCTCATTAAAATTTCATTAAAATTTCAACCTCAGTCTTTCATGACATTTCAATGAAATAAAATATCGCTATTAAATTTAATTTAAATCA
>NW_018108767.1:23269-27551 GCF_000183805.2 Loa loa | reverse complement strand
AAAGAGGCAGTGTGCATTTCGGTGGGAAGGAATAATTAAATCATTTTAGGTACAAAATGATTTAACTAAAAGAAATTGAATCCTTGACACTAAGTTCAATATTTGATACGAAAATATTTTCTTTTGGTAATTTCATTGCTTCCAAAACCGATGTAATTTGCAGCACTGTCCATCACTATTTAAGTTCCAGTTAAAAAAAAGTTTTGATTAAAGAGCAAAAGTGAACATATAATTTAAATATTGATCTTCCTACAGTAATAGTTGACATGAGATTAATCAGCGTAATTCTACTGAAAATATTGTTTGCTTCTTAAATTTGAATAGATAAATATTCTCATACATTTTGTATTTGTTTGAAAAATGCAATATATAACAGTAAAAACAATCTCGTAGTTCATATCTGAAACGCATTGTTTTCACTTGAATCATTGTAAACCGGTTGCTGGCTTAATCATAATGTGTAAACCTGATGAAAAACCTTTACCAGATCCGGCTGTTGTTGGTGCAATGGAGGTTTGATGTAATTTTCTCGACTTACTGAAATAGTTTCTAATTAATCTTACAAATTTAATAAGTGCCGATAAATAAATAATTAACAGTTTTTTTACTACATCAAAGTTTTAGGCTCTAAAGGCAGCCTATGAGAAAAAAGTGGTGCCATCTGAAATGCGTTATTTATACAGTGAATTCGATACTCCACCATTGCGTGATCAAGAATTTATGGTTCGTTTTCCCAATTATGTCTAATTATCGATGACACATTAGTGAGTAATTTAGCGAATAGTAGTTAATGAATAACGACAAGTAGCAATAATTTATCGATAAAATAGTAAAAATTGCTTTCAGATATAATTGTAAATGATATTTCGTCATTGAAATTGTTACTTTTCTCGGAATTTCGTATTAATCTTTGATATTTTGTACAAATTTTATTTTAATAACATTTTTTATTTTTTAAAAATTTCTTTTAAATTTCATTTTAAAAATTTTATTTTTTTCAATGTTTTTAGGTGATACAAGTTTCAGGGTAAACCAACGATATTATTACTTGGTCAGTACTCAGTAGGTAAAACATCCATGATCTCATATCTGTTAAACGGTAATTATCCTGGTGCTGATATCGGTCCTGAACCAACAACTGACATTTTTGCGCATGTCGATTATAGCGAAAAAGCACAGACAATATCGGGTATAACCTTGGCTTCTGATCCGAATTATCAATTTCAGGTTCATGTTTTAAGTATATATATAGCTTACACCAATCCGATTCGCCCTATAATTTAAAATTTCTTATATTTAAAATTACCCATAACTATAATAACATGTTTTATTTAACATCCTTTTTTTTAGTTAATGTTTTGTACAAACTAAATTTACTAGAACTATGGAAAAAATATTTTATCAATGTTCAATCATTTGTTATCAAGTGCTATCATAATATCAGTGAAATCATAGTATTGCGAAACTTTCAGTCATTGAGTATATTTGGTGATGTATTTCTGAACAAATTGAAAGCTACACGTTTCAGTGCACCACTTTTGAAACACATCTCTATCATTGATACACCTGGTATCCTTACCGGTGATAAACAGGTACCATTTTTATCACAAGAGAAAATTAAATTTGCTTCAAATAATGTGAATACCTAACAACAGGACCTTTGCAAACTTTTCCAAATTTTTAAAATTTTCTTCTAATTGTTTAAATGATAGTGAAAAGTTTGCAGGTAGAGAATAGAGGTTATGATTTTGCACAAGTTATCAAATTTTTATCCAGCAAAGTTGATTACATATTTTTGCTATTTGATGCTAATAAGCTTGATATCAGCGATGAATACAAGCAGGTTTCTGGAAAATCGAGATATTTTTTTCATCTCAAATAATGTTTCTATCTATTTAATTATTTTGAAGTAATGATAAACTGATTCAGTTTTTAGAGCAAATATTACAGGTCTTTCAGTATTATAGGTCATACAAATTTTGGAAGGTAATGAAGATAAAATTAAAATCATTCTGAATAAAGCCGATTGGGTCAGTCCGCGTGAATTAGTTCACGTACGTGGTGCACTAATGTGGGCACTAGGAAAAATTATGCGTTGTCCTGAAGTGCCCAAAGTAAGGACAGTTATCTCCTTTTTAAAAAAAAAAAACTCCAAAGACTTTTTATCTTGTTTTTGAAATTTGATTTGATTTAAAATCTGTACTTCATGTTCAAATTTTCAGGGATTTAATGAGTTCATTTATTTATATGCAATGTTAAGATGATTTACAGCATTTTTCATGTTAAAATTCAAATTTTTATATGAAGCTAAGGTTGGATATCATTAAGGTTTTCATTGGCTCATTTTGGCCATACTGGTCCAACAAAAACACTCTCCTGCGTGATGCAATTAAAGAAGATCTAACAGCTGTTGTTAAAGAAATTGCTGATTTACCTAATTCATATCACCGTAGACGTGTCAATGATGTGGCAAAACGAGCCAGAAATGTTGGTCCTACAATTATTGTAAACAAATTTAACATCGCAATCATCGAATAGTGAAACAAAAACAGTGAAATGCTTATCATATTTTTACTAAAATTGCTTAAAAATAGATGATTTTTTTGGATTTTTTTTTTTGGATTTTCTTTGCTAGAATAAGATTATGGTTCAACGATGAAGAATATACTAGAATATTTTAAGCAGATTTTTCATGTGTCCTTTTTTTTTTTAAGGTACGGATTCATGGTTATGTAATGGATGAAATCATGAGAAGAAAGCTATTTTTCACCAAAACTTCAACAGCAACCGATACGGAAACGCAACCACATAAATTGCGTGACGTATACAAAACTTTGGCAATAAATCGGCGAATTGTCCTGAATGATTTTCCTGATCCTGAATTGTTTCATAAAAAAGCTAAAAAAGTAATCCATTTTCTGAAAATAATCATTTTTAGATTTCGATTTAAATCGTTTTTACAAGAATTTAAAGTATTTTTAATCCTTTCATCATTGATTGGAAATGTGAAATAGCAACAATAAAAGGCAAAACTTTTCATTAAAATAATTTCCCTCATTTTGCTTTATTTGATTGCATTTTATAGACTAAAGCAAAAGATTGGGCACGAATTGATTACAAATTAGAAAAATTACTCAATTCATTCATTGAAAATGACATTTCATCAATTGCAAATGCAGCAATAAATGAAAAGGAATGTGAAGTGAAATTTCGAGTACCAAAAAAGGTACCACTTCCTGAGGTTGGTAATTCAAAATCTATCGTCTTTTTTATTATTCTTCTACCATTTATTATATCTTATTTACTAATGTTATTGGCCAAATGAACTAAATGAGTGTTGGAATGAGCCTAAAATAACTAGGCTGAAGTTGTTGAGAAATATTAGCAAGAATGAACATTTCATGTAACTTTTTAAATTTATTATTAAATAGAGCAAAAAAAGAAAATCACTCATATTTACAACTGGCCAGTTTTTTATATTATCCTTCATAAAATTCCTTTCACAAAGAAGGAGTCAATTTGAATAATTGAAAAAATAGGTTAGATGATTGTATCTATCAATTAGATTTCGTCATTCAATTATCGTTCAATGAACAATAACCATAACATGAGGTACTGCCAAAGCTAAATTTAGTATATTTTAGTTGTAGATATGATACAATTCATTTAAGGATTGAGAGGGTTTCAATTCATTACAATAAAATTTTGGCCAAAAATAGTCATCGAGTAGAAAGTGGACAGTCAAATTAAATTAATCAATGTATATGTTTACTCCTTTATGGTGTATTTTAGGATTATAACAAATTGGTAAAAAGCAAAAAATTGCCTGAATTTCTTGCTGAAAGTTCGCAAAATCAATCATTAAAGGATGAGAAAAAGTTATCCGAGAAGGATTATTCCAAAGGAAAAAGTGCTAAACAGTCAAAAGATGAAAATGTTAGAAGCAAAAATGAGAAAGATAAAAATGGGAAAAATGATGAGGAAATGAAAAAACATGATAAAGCAACGAAAAGCTCTAATGAATCAAATCAAAAATCAAAACAGCGAAATGTAAAAAGTGAAAAAAATTCAAAAAGTGCACAAATGGAAAATCCTCTAAAAAGCAGTAAACATGAAGAAAGCAGTGAAATGAAAAGTAAAGGTAAAAAATATGAATTTAGTTAAAATTTAAATAAAATGATGTATTTTAATCAATTATTAAAATGATAATGTTTAATTGTAAATGATGTGCATGCATTTTGGAATGATATATCACACATTGAAATTTATTATAATTTACTTA
>NW_018108767.1:19659-23216 GCF_000183805.2 Loa loa | reverse complement strand
AAGATTTATTTACCCTTTCCATGATACATACTTATAGATTATACCACAAAGTAATGTAACAATAGTAGCATAAATCCAATGAGTTGAAAACATTATAAATAAGCATAATAATGTTCCTAATAATGATAAAGTCCTGAAAATGTTAATTTTTATTTAAAATTATTTAAAATTTTTTTACAAATATAGAAAAATATACTAAATGAATAAATAATATATTATGAAAATAATTTATTCATTTTTTATTGCTTATATTTTAATTGAATGAATTAAAAGTTCGCAAAAATCAATCATTAAAGGATGAGAAAAAGTTATCCGAGAAGGATTATTCCAAAGGAAAAAGTGCTAAACAGTCAAAAGATGAAAATGTTAGAAGCAAAAATGAGAAAGATAAAAATGGGAAAAATGATGAGGAAATGAAAAAACATGATAAAGCAACGAAAAGCTCTAATGAATCAAATCAAAAATCAAAACAGCGAAATGTAAAAAGTGAAAAAAATTCAAAAAGTGCACAAATGGAAAATCCTCTAAAAAGCAGTAAACATGAAGAAAGCAGTGAAATGAAAAGTAAAGGTAAAAAAATATGAATTTAGTTAAAATTTAAATAAAATGATGTATTTTAATCAATTATTAAAATGATAATGTTTAATTGTAAATGATGTGCATGCATTTTTGGAATGATATATCACACATTGAAATTTATTATAATTTACTTAAATCATTTGAATATGCTGAAATTATTCAGATGGCAGCACTTCATTACCGAAAATACAAGAAAACAATAATGTTGGTAAAGTATCAAATCAAAAAGAAGCCAAGAAAACTTTTGCATAATCCTGATCCTGATGATACAGTGAAATTTTATCATTGATTTTGGAATTAAAAAAAGAAAAAGTCCCTCTTTTTATTATGAAATGTCATAGAATATATATAGAAATTAATATAGAAATATATATATATATATAGAAATATAGACTAATATAGAAATTATAAGGTTTAAAGTTTCAATTAACGGTAAGATTTCCAGAATTTTTTTTCCGGAAATTCTGCAAAAACTATTATCTAATAGTTTTTTGAACCCCATTTTTTTTCTATTTTTTTTTTTTGTTGAATTCTCAAAAGATTTATCTAAATGAATTTGAGCAAGAGATTAGAAATCTCCGAAAGTACATTCCTTTCTCACTCTCTTCTTGTAGAATATCGTTTATCCAATACAGTGCCGTAGAATAAGTATTGAAAATATCTGTGTCAGATAATTTATTGTTAAAAATTTTATTTATTAATATTCCTATTTTAAGTTTTAAAATTCATTTTCATTTATCGTTTATCAAAATATCACAAACAAAACTAATAAAATATAATCTAAAATACTGAAATGCTACAACAGACAATCATCATTCTTCATTTCCATCAATTCCAACGATTGATGCGCTTCCTGAAATGATGATGATGATGTGCTAGCAGTAATTGCTAGAGGAATCTTGACAGACTTTATTACATTCAGTAATTTCATTGAATCTCTGGTCGAATATTCCATTTCTTCCTCAATGTGTTGCTTAAAAAAAAAATTGTACAATTCCCATTTGTATATGGCAATTGTTTTAATTAAAAACTTAAAGGCTCAAAAGTGCCTTACTTGTCTTATCATCCCTTACTTGCATGATTTTCCTCCCTTCCTGTTTTCACCATCTAACACTATTATCATGGATATAATTAATTTAATTAATTAGCTATTACTTTTCAAAAATTTACAAAATTTTAAAATAATGCATACATCTGTTGTTGAATCGTGCCTATTTTTTGAATCTAGCTGAGTCATAGTTTGATGTGAGAAATTTGGCAGAAATTGAAAGCAAACACGTAGAATCTTTAAACTTCCTTCACTGCAATCAATTCTTTCTCTGTTTATTATATTTATCCTTAAAAGATGTTAGTAAGAATTGATGGAAACCATTCGAAATACAACTTAAATAATGATAATACTTAGTTTGAACTTTACAAACTCAAATTTAAAATTCATACTAATCCATCATTATGCACTTTCAGTGAGTACACAAGGAAGCACTTACCTGTTCAAAATATAAAAATTACAAACATATGAAATGATTACTTTGAATATTGTTCGGTAACTTGGGATGATTCGATTGTGAACTTTCTTCGCTTTTGATGCCAATGCATTTGAGCACGAGCCATTTTAATGCGCGGATTCAGGAGTGTAAATATTACCGGATATGCGGAGCAACTTATATACGGTAATAGATGAATGTAGTATGATGCTATCACAACTATAATTTCAATGCTTCATTTAAAAAAAAAAACCTGCAAAAGATATTAATTTTAATCTAAAGACAAAAAAAAGGTGCAAACAATACGTTGTAAAATAAGTTATTGCACAAAAAAAAAAACTTTTTTTTGACTATATTAAGCTTGCTTTATATAAACATTTGAATTTTAAAGGTTTTAATCATTGATAAAACTCTCATATATTCTATGAAATGTTATTCATATTAATCTGCTTAATTCAGAACAATTCAGGTTTGTTTGTGATTCACTTTGATTCCGGATTATCAGTTAATTCGGGATGAAGTAGTTATAACCCGAATTCATACGACACATAAAGATTAGATTTATAAAAAGATCTGGTGAAAATTGAAAAAGTTATACGACTAAATCGGATTTAATATTTGTCCTATAGCTGTCCTGCTTTGTCCTATTTGACGAAATGTGACATTTTGTAACACATATGTGACGGAAATGAAGAGTGTTCATGAAAAAGAGTTACCATATGTATTTTTTTTTTTTAAATTGCTCTCTTAAATTCTTCACACCTCAAAATTTAACAATTATATACGAAATGTTTTGATAAAACTTTGCGAGAATTTAAAATATTTATAATTTATCAAAAATTTCAGTAATTTTTTTTTTTTTTCTAAACAGAAACCATCCGTTCTTAGAATTTCTAAAAAAAAAAAAAAGTTACTGAATCAGCCAATCTATCAATAAGTTCCATTATAGAAAAATATTTAAAAAGTTATTCTGTTTGTAAAATTTAAAGATGGAAGAGATGAAAATGGATTATATCAAACTGACCTGCTCGGCTCATCCTATTTATAAATTTATGCGCAAAAATACTCAACCAATATGGTGACCAACAAGATACATAAATTACGGTAAGCACTAATACCGTTGCTATAAGTCGACGTAATGGGGCTGCATTACAACTGAAAAAGAAAAAAGAAAAAATTTATTTTTGATGCAATATTTTTTGGATGCATTTTATGATGCTAACTAAAACTTTTGCGCTTTTCACTTAACAAATTTTCCTCTCCTTTTTTTTCTTTTTTTGTTTATTAATTTTGAAAGGATTAAAAGTCATCATTATCGCTTCAGGACAAATAGAACAGAAGCCAAAAGCATCGTAAATATCTTGTCGATTTATAATTATCAGTATGCCATTCGTCCTAGCATGAACAAACAAAAAAACTTTTACTCATTTGGTTAGTTAAAAATAAATGCATAAATATATTTTATCAAATTTTGAGATCATAGGAAATTATTTT
>NW_018108767.1:12175-19389 GCF_000183805.2 Loa loa | reverse complement strand
AAAGGGAAATGTTAGAGGGTTTGATGGAAATAGAAACAGTTGGTTTATGGGAGGTAGTTTAATTGCAACAATTGAGAACATACCACGTTTTGATAGTTACGGTTGATGATTCATGCAAAATTGTAAGCGTGACAAAAGGTTGACAAAAAAAGTAGAAAATTTGAAAAGATGAATTATGTCATTTGCACCAAACTGCTAAAGAAAGGGCATAGAGGAAGAGTAATGCAAGAAAAGGGTAAAATGGAACTGAAATCTTTTCCAAAATGCCAATCGGTTCCAGCAACTTATAAGCAAAATATTAAATTAAGACCAAAAAAAAAAAAAATAAAATAAAACATACTTGCTAGTAGCGAGTGAATTACCAGCATGTCGCCTTAAGAAAAATGGTACTGAGACATACCAATAGATCATACCACCTAATGGTATAGCATAACTTGCAATACATGATACAATACCAAAACCAAGTTCGATCTCTACATTTATTATAATATCAAATTTTATAAGTTTACTATGTCTGTTGTCAACATTATGACATTATCGAAATTTAAAAAAAAAAATTTCTTACCAGACGGTGGCATAAAGGTACATTTTCTTAGTACATTAACAGTTTTTATGGTGATATTAGCATTGAAATAAAGCGTTGATACTTGGCTATATGCAAAAACAGGCCATAACATTATCATTACAAGCGCCATTGATGCAATTACTTGTGCTATTGCATACTGTAAATACAATTCATTTATTTAGTTATTAATTTTGCTTGTAAATTATACATTTCTTTTGTTTTAACTTTTCATTTTAATTTCCAACAAATATTCAATGTATTTTTCATCATCCATTTATTTTTGTTCCACTTTTACTATGATTAATTACTATCAGTGTATCTCATCTCACTGATTTATAATTAATTGGCATTTTCTTTAGATTATTACAAATATTCATTTGATTTATTTATCAATTAACATATCCGTTTTTATTAAAACCACAAAAACATGCTAATAATCAAGCTAATTTAAATGAAGCTAGTAAAGAAAGGCGGAAGAAGGATAAGGAAAAGCTAGCAAAAATAATGAAGAAATTTTTTTTTTTTTTCAGGCCTCAGAAAATTGCAAATTATTCCTGGCTTCGAATCATCCCTAGGCATTTATTATATCAACAACGAAGTGAGAAAGCTAATATAATATACGATGCATATTAAATAAAAAATTTACATGAAAGGGAAATTTTTGAAAAAGTTAGTTAAAGGGAAATAGTTTAGTGTGTATGTCTGTGTGTGTGTGTGTGTGTGTATGTGTGTGCATGTGTGTGTGTGTATGCATGTGCGTGTGTGTGTATGTGTGTGTAGAGTATTATCAAAAACTTCTTACGAAATTTTTATAAATTTGAAAATAGTATAATGAAGACAGACATTCGGTTACCCTTACTTTTACACTAAGTGTATTGCATTAAAAGGATTTTAGTAAATATGATAGCATAGTTGAATGAATATCACATATAGTTGATGTGATAAAAGAATAATGAAGTAGATAATTTACTTTTAAACTAGCAGCTATTCGTCGACTTTTTGGATCGAGACATACCGTAACATAGCATGTCCGACTGATTAGTACCACAATTACAGGTGCAACAAATTTATTCATTGCTTCGAAGACAAGATATACCACGCATGAGAATGTGCTAAATTTCCATGTACCAACAACTATATCGATTATTAGAAAAAGCATTCCTGGAAATTTTCTATTTCTTTACTATCATAATATGTCGTACTTGAGGTATCATCGGATACTGTTGATAGAAAAATGAGATACCAGCGGATACTGTTGATGGAAAAATGAGATACCATCGGATACTGTTGGTAGAAAAATGAGATACCAGCGGATACTGTTGGTAGAAAAATTATTTGATATAAATAAAAACTGATATTTTCATTAATTCCAATGATGCAACACATCCATTTAATGCATAATGAACTTCTGTTATCAGTGTATGATATCAACCGAAACTTACCAATCATTATCATTAGGTCAGAAATGCATAATGTTATGATATAAAATAGAATACTCTTTGGTACTTTAACAGTGGCGGAAAAAAGCAATGGTGCAACAGTGTATAATACCCAGAAATTAGCAGCGAATCCAATAGCATTAACACCCATATAAGCAAATGCTACCCATCGTCGATAACCCTGTAAAGTTCAAAGTTCACTTTAAATTCTCTGAATTATTTTTATTTGTGAGAAGAAATGAATTTGATGGATTATATAAGTAAGTCTCTGGCTTGTTAGCTGTATAGCACATATTTTCTATGTTGTTTGCAATCAGTGAACATTAAGATATCACCATTGTTATCGCTTAATTAGCATTTGACAATATGACAAGACAAATTGTAGGTCGTTAATTTAAGTAGATAAATTTTAATTTCATATGAGTAACGTTTCATATCTGATTTGAATTGTTCCAAAAGTAACAGTTTAAATTTAAGCAAATAAGCGCACAAATGGTTTGAATTATATCGTCAGCCTATGGAATGTGTAAAAATTAGTAAAATGAATTCAAATAACCTGAAATGGTATTGAATATTCCAACTGCTTATAACTGGCAAATTCATTGTCGCCCTGAATTATGATTGTCATAGCTTTCTCTCACATCATTTTAAAATAAAAAGCCATTATGAAGTACTGAAAATTATGAAAGTGTTGGAAGTACAAAAATTTAAATTTGATTGAAAGTACAAAAATTTAAATTTGATTGAAACAAATCAATTGAAAGTTAGCAAGAATAAAAAAAAAATGAAATGAAGAGATTTGAAGTGGAAAATGCAATGCTATCTTGACAAGGTACTTGAAAATGGACAATTTAATAAGCAAATAATGGAACTGTTCATGCAATACAGATTTTAAATGCAATAAAGAATTTCATTTCTTAAAAGTTTTTTTTGAAAGGAGGAAAATAAATATGGAAAGGATTGCTTGATGACATTAAGCTAATTCAATTTTTTTTTCGTCCTTGTCAATTTTCATTTCAGTGGTGACACTTTTGCTTATTGAAAAAGTTATTAAGCTTTTCAAAATGCGAAAGGATGAAACTTTTATCGTTGCATTTTCGATTAGGCATGAAAATTGCAAAACAATAAAAAGTTTTTTTCTTTGTTGAACCGAAAAAAAAACATTTATATGAGCAATAAAAAATATTTCATTCTTTAAAATTTAAGCAAAAATTATGTAAGAAAGTAAGTCATATGCAAATATGCAAAACTCTTTCTTTAAAAAAAAAAAAATTACACAAATATTTGGCCACACATATCTTGTTCAAAGTAAATGTGAAATGTTTATTATTTTCAATCAATTTTGTCTTTGAAATATGCAAAAATTAATATACTCATATGATCACTCTCATTTTTCAAAGAATGACATTATTCTTGCGATTTTCTTTTTTTTCATTTTTGAAATTTCTTGGCCGTATTGGCATGTACACTTACAAGGTTTCACAGCTTAGCTTAACATTTAGTATTCAATCAGGCTAAATTTAAAAGTCATCAAGAAAATGTTTGGAATTTTCTAGGCAAAGTACATAACAGAATAATATAAGAAATTGAGGACAGCGTTTGATACATTTCACATGAATTGTTGAGTAGTGAAAAGACAGTAAAAGAAGGTGTTCAATTTGTAGAGGACAGTAAAAGAAGGGATTCAATTTGTAGAGGACAGTAAAAGAAGGGATTCAATTTGTAGAGGACAGTAAAAGAAGGGATTCAATTTGTAAAAGATGGTAAAAGAAGGGATTCAATTTGTAGAAGATGGTAAAAGAAGGGATTCAATTTGTAGAAGATGGTAAAAGAAGGGATTCAATTTGTAGAAGACAATAAAAGAAGGGATTCAATTTGTAGAAGATGGTAAAAGAAGGGATTCAATTTGTAGAAGATGGTAAAAGAAGGGATTCAATTTGTTTATGATATATATATATATATATATATGTAAATATATAAAGTGATGGAAAACACAGATTGTGATAGATTTTATATTCCTCCTTTCTCATTCTGATTTCCTGAAGATACGGGGGAGGATGAAATTGAAAGATGGCTTCAGAAGTTAAGCACTTTAAAAATGTTGAATGGAATTGAAATCATTTACAATGCCATTAAACAATTGCTACGAGTGACACTGTTAGTGTACTTACAGATTAATTGGTGTTTGCTATGATAAACATATATTAGCCTTAGATAGAGAGAAGAAAAAAAAGAAGAGAGAGAGAGAGAGAGGAGGGGGAGAGGGGAAGTTAGTTATGGCTCTAATTTTGAAATGTCATGATGTATTTAATTTATTATTCCTAGCTAAATAAGGCTAGCTTTAGTTTTGCCTTCTTGACTTGCTTGCTTAAAGTTTTTCAGAATATTTCTCACTTACTTCGATATTACCCAATTTATTATGGCTTAAAATTTTTCTAAAAAATCAATCATTTCCATAGTATATGTATTAGTGAATGAAATTTTTTGTTTTTTTTTTTTTTGAACACAAAAAACTTTCTATGAAATATTTCAGCGTTAATCTGATTGGAATAAACTAAGGATTGATCATTGGTTTAAGGAAAAGAAGAAAAAAAAAGAAAGATATTTTTCATTAATTTATCACCAATAGAAATTCTAGCATCAATTTATTGCCATTTAAAATACAGTATGATAAATTATTTGGCAAAAAAAAAAAAAATGTCCCTCATCGTGTACTTCAATAGTGACACTTTGAAAAAAAAATGATCGATATGAGCTTTCACCTTCTTTTTTTTTTTGAAAAAGTTATTTCAAAAACAATAATACTAATAATTTGAGTACGGTAACTGTAAAAGAGCATCGCAGTGCTAATTGCGATTGCATTAGCTATTAAATTTTTATTATCAGAATTACATCAATAAAGGATGATTGCGTTCGTCGGCATTTCATTTATCATAATCAATTTTCAATTTGTCACAGAAAGGAGCAAAATGTAAACGATCCAAAAGATTCATTCCGGAAAAAATCAATCATTTAAGCCTTAATCGTTTATAAAAATTGCAAAAAACTTTTGACAAGGATAATGATCACAAGCAATTTATAAATGACACATATGTTCTCCTAAAAAAATACCACTTTACTTGTCATTAAAATTTATTTGTTAGCCTCGGAAAAATGCTGAAAAAAATTGTGATATGTTAGAATTCCATATATATATATATATAAATTGCTCGTATTAAAAAAAAGAGGTGTCATTGAGGTATCACTGCGATGTCGAGAATCACAGGAATTCTCAAATTAGAACCAATATCACCTAAAAGTTATTCGGTATTTTCAATGCAATTCATTTCAGGTAAGATACTGGTAAAGTTATAAACCAGTTGATAATGAAGGTGGTAATCAATTGAATGTGATAGGATATTTAATGGGCCTGAATAAACAAAATGATAAATTATTCTTTTTCCCAAAAAAAGGAGTACTTTAAAATTAAATTTGAATAATAGGTGTCGGGCATATTAATAAATAGAATTTATTAATCAATAATTCTTGATGAATTTTGTTTCGAGAAGTATGCACACCAAAGCATATTTAGTAAATTAGCTTCATAAATTGATGTCAAGCCTGAGCACTTTTTTTTTTTATATTCCAGCAGAAATCCGGTTAGCAGATGAAAATCCGGTTCAAAAGAAAAATACATTATAAGATTGTATGGAAAATAAACTGGACATTCTAATGATCGTCTTATAAGGTCACTTATAAGATTAACTTTTCAAAAATGGATTGAAATGAGAGTTGTGTTATATTTGAAACTCATTACAAATGAACATGTCGTTTCCTATGAGAAATGTCTATTGATTTGTTTTTTTTTTTTTTCCGATAATGATTTTCAATGTTTCTGTTCACCTTAATAACTTTCAGTTAATAGTGAAATTAATTTTAGTTGCACGATGAACGGTCATTGGTCATTGATCAATTATTATTTGATGTCATCATTATTTCAGATTATGGTTTAATTTCTTTTTCTTTTTTTTAATTCTGATACCGAAATCAAATAAATATTATAAGAAAGTATAAAATAAAATTCATTAGATTAAAATAGAAAAGAAAAACAGTTTTAGAAGTTAATGAAATAATCAACCAACATCATTTCATCATTCTTCAACTTTTTAAGCGAACTTTTAATTTTGACTTTTAATTTCATTTCTCTTGACAATCTTTTTGCTAAGTAAATTAGTCCAGTAATAATAGATTTTCTTTTTTTTTTTTCAAAGAAAGGAAATGAACGGTAGCAATAGAAAAGCTATGAAAAATAAAAAAAAAAAAAACAAATGAACTGATGAATTGCTCAAAATTATGGAGACTAAGAAAAGAAAAAAAACTTGAAATTTTTATTTAATTTTTATTTGCAACAGTTTTCCTCCTTTAAAATACTTTTTTTATTTTTAATACAAAAAAAAAGATTTAAAATTGTCGCAGATATTTTGAGATTAGCATTATCACTTGCATTAATTAATTCAACTGATAGTTTTCTCAAATTGTTTGCTAAAGCCTTTAATCGTTATGAATTAAAATGAAGCCTGAAAAATTGATAGAATTTTATCACAATTAACTATTTCCAACTATTATACCATTTAATTTGTACCGAAGTATTGAATTACTGGAAAAAATATGACATTACTATTACTTTGATAATTGCAAAAAAAAAGCATCTTTTTTTTCGTATTTTCTTTAACAAACAAAAAATTCCAAACATTTTTAATCCAAAATGAAAGATAAGAAAAAAAAAAATTCCATTATGAAATAAAATGACAGTCCTTATGCTTTTCATATATCCCGGCTAAATGTTTAATCTTATTGCTTACTTCTATAAAAATTGCTATCAGTAATATTAATTAAACTGTTTCATCTGTCTCGCTTTTAGTTTTCTTCTTTTTTTTCCTTTAATTTTTATCTTCAATTGTGTAAAAAAGCTAAAATTTATCACGTAAAATATGGATCATTTAGATAGATTAAAAGTATCAGTCATATAAATAATCAGGATACGAATATAATTTATATATTCACTCTGCATTACAAACATAAAGTTTATATTATGTCAACGATTATTATTTAATCAACAATTTTTATTATGACAGTATTATTTTGAAGTTTTTTTTTTCTTCATTGAAATTCAAAAAAAAAAAAAAAACAAAAATAAAAAACAATTTGCAATCATTGCATATAAATGAAAC
>NW_018108767.1:9767-11616 GCF_000183805.2 Loa loa | reverse complement strand
AAAAAAAAAAAACAATCTAAATGAGTACAAATTCTCTTCCACATTTTCAATGATTCCTATATTTAAATATTCTCCAATATTCCTCCCATATGATTCGTTTCATTAAGTAAAAATGCCTTTTCATTTGGGAATTCGAAAGAGGAAGAGAGAGAGAGAGGGAGAGGGAGAGAGAGGGAGAGAGGGAGAGAGGGAAAATGAGAAAAATAAAAAAGCGTAAACTTAATTTTACACTTCACTGTACTTTCATTTACATTATATTGACGATAGAATTTTTAAATTTTATGCTTATCGTTTAAATAAAGATTCGCTTTTGTCTTTGTTTTTTCTTTTTTTTTTTGTTTTGTTTTTTTACCAAATTGTCTATATTAATTTTAAATTTTGAACATGAAATTTTTAAAATAACTAAGACAAAAGTTACTAATTTTAAATGTATGACGACCAATCAATATTGCTATAAGCACAATACTGCTATTTTTGATGAAAAAAAGTTTTTCAAAAAAAAAAGAAAAAAAAAGAAATGATGCAAATCTTTTTTTTTTCCAAATAATTTGTAACCAATTAAAATTTGTCGGATTGTGGAAACAAATGAAATTTCGAACAAATAGTTTTGCAATGGTAAGCAGTTACATCTGAACTCATCGGAAAAGAGAGATCGTAAAAGATTGAACTCATTCAAAGGAAAAGTCATAAAAGAAGCTTTTTTCTAATGAAAAAAAAAATCAATTTTAGAGAAGAGATGGAAGTTGTTTTTGAAGAAAAACAGTTCGTGCATAGATGAACACATCAAAAAAGTCCATTTCTTCCATATTTGCTTTTTTGAGGGAAAAGAAATTTTGCACGAATAACAATTGTGATCATTATTACTTCAATAATCGAACCAATAAATCATTTTTAATATTTCAAAATATTGATCCCACCTAATTGATATTAACATATGAGATCAGATAGACTGATCGAATAACTGGAAAATAACAATATTGATGAAAAGAATCGAATGAAATTATCGTTTATTTCTGAATTATAATATCCCCTATCGTACTGTTTTCTCCTATCATTTAGCGTCATGTTAAGGTGTGAAGAGAAATGAAAGAAATTGGTGTACTGTAAGTTGATAAATAGTTGTCCACTTCCAGTTTCTATTCTCCATTATTGCTTCGGAAATGTGTCCACAATTAATTAATCAATCATAAGATGACCCAACACATAATTTATTTCTCTTCAATAAATTATTAATATGTCTCTCTTTAATGAAATTCCATTTCAAGTAAAAAAAAAAAAAAAAAGTAGGTATAAGCTGATATATCCTCATCAATAATAACATTTCAATCATACATTGAGATTTACCATTTCTCCTTTATTTTCTTATCAGATATTAATTAATATCACTAACCATTCTTTTTTTCGTTTTTCAAATTGCTCAAGTAAAAATTGAGTAACGAAAGGAATAAGTGATAAGATCATGCACTTATCATTCTCATTAATTTAGTCAAGCATAAAAAACATTATGGAAAATTTGCACTTGTTAATCATTAGAATTCATCAGAAGCACTGCAAAATTATTTAAATTTTTTTTACTTTTTATTTAAATTTTTTTATTTAATCATTTAAAATTATAGCGAAATCATTTAAATCTAAGAGAAATCATTTAGAAAATCCTCAAGTAATCATCATTCAAAGCATTTGTCAGTGACTTCATCATTCTTCTTTTCAATCTCACAAAAACATCCGTCCTTATTTATCATTAGCCTCAATCTTTACCAATCATATTATATCTTACAATGAAATATATCTGAAATTCTTTTTTGTTATTCCCAGTTTTCATTAAATATCAAAAATATACCAAAAAAAA
>NW_018108767.1:2442-9374 GCF_000183805.2 Loa loa | reverse complement strand
AATATTTGAAGAATTGACCACTATGACTATTTTTTCTTTTTTTTTATAAATTTTATGAAGAAATTTGAAAAACAAACATTGAAAAAAAGTCAAAGAGAAAAAGGAAACAAACAACTCTTTTTTTTTCGATAATTTTGAGCAAATACCATATGAGAAAAAATATAAAAGATGTAAATCAAAAGTGCTAATTTTCGTTACAATTTTGTCAACAAATTACTAATTTGAAAGTAATATGAACTACAAGCTGCTACTATCATTTAATTAACATTCAATCAATTAGGCAATTACCCAGCTGTTCACAATACATTTTCCTATTTCCTCTCTTATTATCATCCTTAAATTATTTTCAGGAGAATAAAGAAATGTTGAAAATCTTTAATCATCATTGTTATCTTTTAAAAAATAGAATTATCAATTTCTTCATACCTTACATAAGGCTTAATATATACAAATACAAAATGGTATGATACAATAACTTTGAGTAGACAATGGTCCAAAAAAACTTTATCGAATGACGTTAGGCTAACAAATGACCTTTTATTAAATTATGTGTATTTGCATCATTGCATTGCATAAGATGCTATTGGATTAATTTCGAAAGTACTAAAAGAACAGATTCTCCCGAGAATTCAAATCAATTGCACCCGAATGCTAGCTGTGAAAAAAAAAAAAGAAAGACAAGGTAGTGCTAGGAGTGTTTTGATCAGTTCTAAGTAGATTTCTTAATTAATGTGAGTTGCTTTGGCTATCATTTTGAAACGCATAAAAAGTATTAGTGAATATATTTTAAAAAATTTATAAATTTAAATCATACGCTAAAAAAAAAGGAAAAAATAGGTCTGAAATATCTGTTAAACCATTTAATAGCAGGAAAAATAAACTAAAATAAATCAGTGATCAATAACAAATTCATAAAAATATGAAAAGCAAAAAAAATATTTGATGGAAATGAATTTTCCTATGGAAACATTTAAAACTTGTTTTTTGTTAGATAGCAATTGAAGTATTGCTTGTATTTCCTTTTCTAGTAATTATGCTTGCAAATTGAAGTACCACACTAATTGTTCTATCAAATACTGTCAACTTTTTTCTTATTCATCTGTCATTTTATTGTTTCTTCGTCTTCTTACTGTTACTACTATCATTATTCATGGAAAAAGTTTAAGTCTAATAAGTTTATTTCCAAATGCCGCTGTGATGAGTAATGTAATTCCAGTAAAAGAGCAATAAATATTTACCTATCTATTTTATTATGTGATTATTTCATTACCTCAATAAGCTATTCAATTTGTACTATAGAAATAACGATGACAAAGCTAACCATGTCATTTAGCTCTAGGCAATGATAACAATATTTTCAAAAGGAAAAATTTTAAAAGGGGAAAATTCAAAAAGGATTTTAGATGGAAATAGTGATAAATAGGAATTTTCTTTTTTTTTTTTTTTTTTAATTCCAACCATGCGAGCAAAAATTTTCAATTCAATGGTAATATCAGAAAAAAAAAATTCCCTATCCGTAGTTAATTTAGGATATGTAATTTGAATGAAAATTTAGGAAAAAAATTTATTTTCTTTTATGAATGAAATATGCACTAAAGAAGTCTAATAGATTATTTCATTGAAATCATGCATGTACCATTTATGCATACAATAAACCTGGTTTCTTTTTTTTCTCTTCTAATCATTTTTTCCACCTCACTCATCAATTGAAATTGAACAATAAAACATTAAATGATAATAAGTAAATTGTCAAAGAGAAATCAAAAATCAAAGCTAATCAATGTCACCAATTTCGATGATTGTAGAAATTAGATTGCTATATAATTGAATGCAAATGCTTCATAAATGATTCCTTACCATCATTTGCTGTTGAAATCTCTTAGTGGTATATCCTGCAGTACATAAAAAAAAAAAATACTGAAATACTGCACGTATCTGAACTCATTAATCGTTATTGACAATTATTCATTATTGGCAGATCACAATATTCAGGTCACAATTTTCTCATCTAATTAATTATCTTATGGTGTAATTTATGAGACAGTACTTACTTACTTTATAACATGCGTATAATATATCCCAGAAATATATTGAAACACATTGTAATAAAACGATTACTCATTCTATCAAAGAGAAAAATGGCAAATGTAACAATTTCAGGCGATAATTAAATAAATGATTAGGAAATATAAAATTAAATTAATAATTTCGTTAAAGAGTAATTTGTGATATTCTGCATAAAATGTCCATTCAGTTTTCATTGATTATGCAAAAGCAAGTAACAACAATAAATATGATATTATAAGTAAATGGTTTTAAATGGGAATATGTCAGCAAAATGGTAAAGATGAAATGACTGAGTGACCGCTTGACCAAACTGCATCTTATATAGATAACAAAAGAGTTGCATTATTGAGAGTAATGAGTATTTGCAAGGATTAAAAATTGGCTATTTCAGTCCCATCAAAAAAAAAAATAAAAAATAAAATTCAATTACCAAAAGCATTGAGTGACAATGCTAGCAGTTATGTTTTATATCGTAAAAATGATCTTGACAAGATATTATGAAATGGGAATGATTCGTTAATCATATCAGGCGGCTTCAAACAAGCATACTTTCTTTCCTTAAATGCCAAGGTGCTTATCCGTTCAATCATAAATGATGAATGTTTGCAAAAATCTTTCTAAATTACTTGGAAATTTCGAGCAAATTTTAATTGACAAAGAAATAATTGATGTGAAGCGTAAATATTTTTATTGTTTTATTTCATTTACAGAAATTCCAGTTGTCCAACTTCCTGTCATTTTGCATTACGCAATGTAAAATTTTTGACAGTCTTATAGGACATTCATTTAATGCTTGTATGTCTACTACCATCTAATGCCATAAATTCTTGATTGGAGAATAGTCGAGATTCTCATATTTCAACCGATCAATCGACTTCCTTATAGTTCAGATAGGAGCACGATACTGTCGAAGAATATAAACACTACAAAAAAGATAGTCGAACAATAAATGGATTAATTCATGATAATTATTTAAGATGTTAACCATTACTGGTTTCTAAGTTTGAAATTCTAATGTTGAAATTTCAAGAGTGATTACACCTGTTATACAAGTTATTAAAAATTGAATTCACAAAAGAAAAAGACATTTAATAAAAATCGTTGGTGATTAAACTTCAAACTTGGGTAACTAAATCATCGAATAAAATAAAAATGAATATTTATGTTGCAAAATTATTAAGAATTACTTGACGTCACATAATCATTAAGAATTACAAAATACAAATTAACGCATAAAGATAATTCAAAAATACCGTAAAATGAATTTCGAAAAGACTAATCTGAAAAAATAAAAGAAAGGATGAATGTCCTTCTTCTATTTGCAAAGTTTATATAAATATCCTTCAAGAAATGATTTCACGATTATACGAATTACGCCTTTGTTAGTTTATATGGATAAAGCACTTTCTGTTAGTACTGGTGAAGCATTAGTATTAGTTATGCGCTTTGCTTAGCGCACATAGTGTATGAGCCGTATAAAGAGCCCAATACTTTGGGGTACATTGCTAAACAAATAATACATATATAATTCTATGCAATGATAGCGCCCTACTCATACAGATGAGAAATTGGATGATTTTGATCTTGTCACGATCCAACATGATACATACTAATTAGTACATTACTACAGTACATTACAACACATTCATTTATGATTCTTTATATTTCTTATTTTTCGTATCGAACATTACCCATAGAATTCATATAACTTCAACTATATGATTGATTTAGCAAGTCAAGATAGACCAGGCTTTTAACATTTAAAAAAAAGATAACTACAAAATATTATCATTGTTAAATTGTTGAAGGATTTCATGATCGATAAGAAATTCAGTACAGAAATAATTAGGGTTAGACAATATTCAATACTTACATTATTTGTCACATACTTCGAATACATATTTGCATACTAGTGGATCAAGGAAAAAAACATTATGATCGAATGTAAAGTGTGTTGAGGTGCTGGTTGATAAGTTTGAATCTAACAAATCTCCGTTAGCTAGTTTGCTCACATTAATTAAGCATTAGACTGATCTGTTATCTCTATTCCCCTTTTCTTGCTTAATGAAATGAACATATTATGATTAACATATCAGAGTAGTTTGCGGAATATTTTATCTACTTGATAGTAAATTTTCGTGCAACAGAAAAATGTTTTATTTCAATTGCTGATATTTTAATCAATACAATTTATTACTTTGCTAGGGCAAAACCAATCCGTTCCTTACCAATATCATAAATTTGACAATATTGCCTGATAAAAGGATCACCAAATATCCACGCTGGTCCAAAACCGCCACCTTCCAGTGAGAAGAATGAAAAAATACATGTGTTGTTTTCAATCTGAAAGGTATGCAACTGTAATGATTGCGCAAAATTTCAAACTATGTAAACTTCAAACTGAACAAACATGAACTATTCCTGCTAGAGTTTCACACAGATATTACACTCAATAACTGTAATCACTGAACTATTAATTATTCATTGGATAATAAAAGTTGATGCAGTTATTTCATTCCTATCAGCTATTTATTTAGGGTTAATTGTCCTAATTTAAAATAAGTATTTCTTAAGCCTTGGAAATGGAAAAATTGAATTTCAAAAGAATTAAATTCTTCAATTTTTAACATACCGCAACGATATAATTTTCTGATTGTATGTTGTATTCATGAGAACCAATAATCAGTGTAACTGGTGGAGGTTTAGCATCACATTTTATGAAGAACATTTCTTCATTTTGATCGTACTAAATAGTTATTTTTTTTTTTAATTTGAATATTCGCTCATAAATATCTGAATATTTTCATCTGGTAAATTGCTTTTTATTAATGCGTTTAATCTTCAAAATACAGTCCCTGTACTTCTTGATTAATCCATTTCGAAAAAGTCACTTAGTCATTTAACTGAAAAATTCAACTTTAACTTTTTTTTTATTTTTTAAAGATATACTTTTGCTTTGACAGCTGCACCCAAACGATTAACGACGGCGGCCGGTCCAGCAATTAGCGATGTCCCTGTATCCGATATCGCTTCCCACGTTCCACCTATGGAATAACCAACTGCTTTAACACCACGTAAGCGAAACTGCCAAAATGTTGCTGATGACAGTGGTTCATAATCAATTACATCTTCACAATTCACGTTATCTACAGCACCATAAGTAAATATACCACCAAAAACGTTCTGTTGTGCACCCTTAAAAATTGGTTATATGATGTACTAAAAAATTTATATTACTATTCAATGGATAAAATTTAATTCAAAATACATGTAATAAAACACCAAAGCAGTGGAATCAACAATATGCAAATTTTACTCGACGATCTAACCAGACGGTGAAAAGAGATGGCACAAGAATGTTTTGATTAATGGCAGCAATTAGTGGTGGTGTAACACCGTTTACAGCAATTGATGTGAAAGCCAAGCCAACAATGCCATCAACTGGATCATCTTTGAATCCACTTAATTTCCGAGCTAATCCAAACGTTATATTTGAAATAGTCAGTGAGCCATTCATATTTGATCCAAACTAAAGAAAAAATCCTTCTAGCAGTTAATAGAATTGAAGTTAATACAATGGAAGGACTATTGGAAATTTAATCCAAATAATTCTCTCTAATATTAATCTAATGTATTCCTATGATATTCTAAATGTCATAATTTAATACTAAGAAGACATAATTTATTTATTCCTATTAATTCCAATAAAAAGCAATGGAACTAATTAGTATGTGAAATGTTTGTAGGTTCCAAAAAAAAAGATGGCTCGTAGTATTCCATTCAAAGCAATTTATCGCAGATGATATGACAACTGAAAATTGCCAACTGAAATTAGGAGAGGATCACTATTCAGTTATTCAATTATCTAGTCCGGATTCATCCAAAAACATAGCCAGAAATTTAATCTGCACTTTCGAGAATTCTAGCAATCATTTCCAATACAGCGATCAGTTTAACAATGAAGTATTAAGCCATATCATCGCAAATATAATTTCGTAAAAGCAAAGTGGCAAAGAACTTTTGAAGAAAAGAGATTAGCTAACAGCCATGTAATCTCGCCCCAATAATCCATGCGCATTTGATCCATCACCGTACAGTATTGACCAAGTACGGCCATCCTCCTCATATGTTTTTGAGAGTAATGGGTCGAAACGATTTTTTTCCAGACAATCAGTGGAAGCACAGTTCATTTCTGGAATCCACACATTTGATGATCCTGTATCCAAAACTACCAAAAACGTTTGCTTCCCAATGGGTGAGCCAACTGATATATTTGCAACGTATTCCATGTCATCGTAATCGTAAACCTAAACAAATGTGGAAAAAAAAGGAAATTAAATTATAATTTTAAATTTGTTAAAAAATGATTATTACATCGATTTGCTGACAAAACTTTTTAAAGGATATCTAAGACATTTAAAATAAAACAATTTTGACAACTATAAGAGATTTAAAATATTCCAAAAATCTGAGATTGACTTCATAATCTGACAAGTTCTTCTCTTTAAGATAATCAAACGATTAAGAGAAATTCGCAGGTGACAAACTACCTATTATAGATTGTCACAAACCTCATTACTTTCCCATAATTATTGCTAAATTTCTTCCTTTTCGCTTATTTTCCTGTGAAAACTTTCATTTAATGAAACTTTTATATAACAAAAATATTTTCATCTGTTATCACTTTTTCCACCACTTATAGGCTAGCGACCACAGTTCAGAGTTTATAGTAATGTACATTTAATGGAAGATAAAGGAACTAATCCTTTGAGAATTACTAGCAAGATATTGGACTCATTAGTGCTAATCTCTACTATCAATAACTTGTACATCTAATGGAATGATCAAATCATCAGAGACATGAA
>NW_018108767.1:0-2077 GCF_000183805.2 Loa loa | reverse complement strand
TTATAGGCTAGCGACCACAGTTCAGAGTTTATAGTAATGTACATTTAATGGAAGATAAAGGAACTAATCCTTTGAGAATTACTAGCAAGATATTGGACTCATTAGTGCTAATCTCTACTATCAATAACTTGTACATCTAATGGAATGATCAAATCATCAGAGACATGAAGCAACACAGAAATGTCCGTTATGGTTTTCAGAAGAACGGTTGAAAGATTTCATACTATTCACTTTTCAGATTGATTACTTTTCTACTTATCTACATACAAAATCATCATGATGCTATGAGGGAGAAACAGTAGAACAATCAACGAAATTGATGAACTTGGGAAGATCAGAGCATTTAAATCATTTGAGAAGAGTTATTGATAATTCATTTGAAAAATGCAAATGATTATCTCAGAAGATTGATTCGCTTACTCTTTCATCTATTTTTGTTCGTGATCGAGTGGCTCGAAAATGATTCTTCTTCTTAAGATGTTTCGACCATAAACCTTTTTTAAAAAATCTTTTCCGTCTGCTTTCAATTTTCATCAATTGGGTCTGCAAATGTTGCGAAAATCAATTGGTGTGAGATGAACAAACAGATATTTCAAGATGAACCTATAAGACAAGTTAGAAAAATATTAAGAAAATAGTTTCAGCTCACATGATGAAAGAACTTTTAACTTGTTAACTTACTTTGTGTACAGCAGCTACAATGCATATCAGTAAAACTGCTATGATAAGCACCTTCATAGTAATTCTGTTGTACTTTTGATTACTTAATGAAGCCAGGGACCAATATCACTGCAGTGTCTATAATTTTTTTTCCATCTTTTCAACTTTTCGACATGATTTATAGACTTGAGAGTGATACTTCTAAGACAGACAAATGTTACAAGAAACTCTTATGTAATAAAAAGCTGACAGTAAAGGAATTCGCGACATTATCAGTGTGCACAAAACGACATTTGTTTATTTGAAGTGATACCACTTGTCAATTATGAAATTAGAAGAAGAATGGAAAATGTCACATGTCCAGACGAAATTCAACAAAATATGACAATTTTTGTAAACACTTGTTGCATAGGATGTATTGATACCATATTTTGAAAGCAGAATAGCACTTCCAATGATATCACTTATCAATTATGAAATCAGAAGGAGGATGGAAAATGTCAAGAAAATGTAACAAAAAAAAATCCAGCAAAATATCACAATTCTTGTAAATGTCGGGAAAACAATTCTGTTGAATTGGTTTTTCAGCGATATAGATTTATTCGGGATGTACTATTGTTCTTGCACAATATTACTAGCCAACAACAAAAAGGGTGTAAAATACATATGTATATATTATGCGATGAATTGGTAAACAATGTTAAATAAGTTGCACAATAAGGAGCAATATGATCAACTAATAAATTCCTCGTCGTTGCCTTCGATAATAATTTGACTATCGGTTAATTGATAGGTCGTTGAATTGGGGATATGCTACGGGAAATGTATTTAGCGAGTTGAAAGAATATCCTTGTTTGCTGTCCAGTGGTGGCGGATATACGAAGAGGCTGTATTGTCTATTCGGTAGTAAAAACTAAACTGTTTCGGATTTTTCCTTACATATACATAAGGATTCGGGAGTATTATAAACTTCATCTGAATTATCATGGAGGTATGGCTGCCTTTTGACATTGCTTATTGTGTAGGTGCAATAATATCATTGTCCATGGTACAGATACTGAGATGTCTTTGTGTTATGCTCTCCATTGTTAGCTTATATCCTCTTCATTGCTTTAATTTTACTTGCAAGATTTCATCATCCTGTTTGTTAGATATTGTGGAAATTTTATTTGAACATAGCTTAAATTTCGGTAATCCGACAGTAAACGCTTCTAAATTTCGTATTGTGTTTGTAAGATACTATATTGATGCTGTATAGAATGCATATTTGTTTGTAAGATACCATATTGATGTTGTATAGAATGCATATTGTGTTTGTAAGATACTATATTGATGCTGTATAGAATGCATATTGTGTTTGTAAGATACTATATTGATGCTGTATAGAATGCATATTGTGTTTGTAAGATACTATATT
>NW_018108766.1:25866-27603 GCF_000183805.2 Loa loa | reverse complement strand
TAAAATTTCATATTTCAGCAATAAATTTTTACAATACAATCACATCATACTACTTTAACCATCATTGTTGCATCAGAATTTTTCTATTTTCCAAATCAATGTATGATACTTTCAAACGTATTACAGTAACTCTCGAGATTTATTATAATAATCTCGAGAGTGATCATAAGTGACCTAATGTCAACTTCAATAAGATAATCATTCCGTCATGTATTGCACTCTTTTTTAATGCAAGAAATTTGGCATAAATAATCTGAGGTATATCTTTAGAGATATCATTGAAATTTAAACTGTCCATTTGAATAATTTCGCCTGAATCTGCATCTTAACAGTTATCAGTGATAATGATTGGGAATGCAAATTAAACCGCCCTATGAATGTAATTTTTTAAATCAGCATTTTTTCTTTTGCTTATCGATAAGCTTTTTTTGATCAAGGAAATGAACAATGTAATTCATCGATAATATTATTGTTCATTTCTTATTATTATCTATCTGTATACTGTAAATAAAGAAGAAAAATCATTACTGATAATGTATGGTATCAGAACAAACGTTTACATTATAAAAATATTTTAGATTATTTATAAATGAAAATATTATAAGCTATTTGTTAGTTTTATTAATGATATATGATAATATACCAATGTTTTTGAATAAAAGTAAGGCTTTTTTTTTCTTCCCCATCGATAAATAAGATAATTTAATCATTTATCATTCCGTATTTTCAAACTAATTTCTCAACTAAATTTTCATAATAAACCTTAAATATGTCATAGCATTAAGCATTTGATATTCAAAATATCAAATAATGATTAATAAAATTAAATTATCTTACAAATTAATCATCTCACTTTTTATAAAGCTTAAAAATTACAAATGATAACACTTTCAACAATTTTCATTGCCATTTCTTCATACTAACATTAATTTGCGTGACAAAAATTAGCATGTTATTGTTGACAATCATTGAAAATGTATTAATATGAAAATTACAATAACGACAATTCTGTTTGTATGTTTGCGCATCAAAAAAGTGCTCAACTCAAATTAACATTTTAGAAATAAGTTTAAAATGAATTTTTAATTTAAAATGTTTAATTGATGATTTTTAATTCCATCAATAAAATGCTCATACATATGCAAATATTCAGGCATTTCCATCGCTGTAATCCTTTGAGTTCATAATTAGTTTTAGTTCTTTGAGTCCATAATTAGGCTTTAGTCCTTTGAGTCCATAATTAGGCTTTAGTCCTTTGAGTACATAATTAGGCTTTTTTTTTAGATTAATTAATTTATTGAAATGAAAAATTTTAGCAATGCTATTTGTTTGTTGCAAATAGTACTATTATCAAATTGATAATTCTAGTTAATATTATAGCTTATGAAGCTAATCGGATTCAATGATACTTTAATGAGAAATGTTGCTTTTTTTTTCGTTCTTCTCTGAAAGTTTATAGAATATTCGAGAGATTAATTAATTGATAATTAAACAAAATTTAAATAATCATAATACAATTTACCAACAAACAAAATTTATTTCATATCAAAATAATTTCTTTTTAAAATTTTTTTCAATCAATAATGAAAGCATCTAATCATTACTTGCAAATAGCTTATCAATAATTATAAATGCAAAAAAAAAGAAAAAAAAACTCCGAATTGATTTTATGTGAATTTTACATAAATATATCAAAATGAATGAAAAAAAAAATTTTTTTTATTCTAACAATTTTTG
>NW_018108766.1:20894-25546 GCF_000183805.2 Loa loa | reverse complement strand
AATTAAACTAATCCAAATTAGATTATTTGATAATTAGCAAATTAAACTTATCCAAATTAGATTATTCGATAATTAGCAAATTAAACTTAGTCCAAATTAGATTATTCGATAATTAGTAAATTAAACTAATCCAAATTAGATTATTCGATAATTATTAAAAAAAGAAAAAAAAATGAAATTTAGTAAAAACACAAAAGTGGCAAAAACTTTTCTCTGATAATATATTTGTCATATTCTTCATCCATCCTTAATTTCTCTATTTGGTCCTCAATACAGATGACATCATTTTTTTCGCCGTATTTTATTAAAAAAAAAAAATCAAAATAAAATTCAAATGATGAAATTTAGTGAAAATGTGGAAAAAATATTTTCAGATAATAATATTTCAAAGCAAAAAAGGTTTTTTTTTCTTTATCATCAATGTTTCAAATAAGCTCTGATAAAAAATTGGTAAAAGTGCAAAAAAGATTTAAAGATATAATTTGGAAAATTTTGTTCAAAATTGTCAACAAATATTTATTTCAATTATAATTTTGCTGTAAATATGATATTAGTCTAAAATAATTTATTCTTTTATCGTTTTTCTTACATTCGAAATAACATTTTGGAATAATTTGAATTCGTTGTAAAATTTATCATCCATTTCAGGATCATCGATAGATTATGGTAAAACATTTCTTAAACTATTGCAAAAAAGAAAAAATTACCAATCATAATTATGATTTTTTCAGCATATACTTTAAGTATATTAAAGTATAATAGTACAGTATATTAAAGTATATTATTATAATAATATACTTTAAATATATTAAAGTATACTTTAATAAAGGCAATGAAATTGTTTCCCATTATTTTTAGGCATCCCATAATACCTGTTGAATTCTATGAGTTATTTCATTGGACATTTGCGCTCAAAAAAAAAAAAAAAAAAGAATTGCAATAAATAATAGATTCATGATTTGATATGCTTAAAAAAAATTAAACCTTACTTTATATAAGATTACAAATATTCGATTTCGAATTGTAATGTGGATATTTTCACAGCCCTCTTATAATTGTTCAAGAATCAAAATCATAGTTTATATAACGATTCAAAAGTATTCTATTCCTTTCACCTATAACAAAATAGAATATCATAATCGAAAATCATATTAATTTATCATTTATATTCAAATTTCATTGTTGTAATAATGAATAATTGTTAAATAATGATTACTATTTTACATAATTTTGCAAAATGAATGGAAAATTTATTTTTGAAATGAAATAATCATTTTTGTAAATGTTTTAGCAAGAGGAAAAAAAAACAAAGGAAAAATTTATTTTTCATTCCTATATGTAATAATTTAGCTTTGATTTGAAAAATTCAAAAATAATTTCTTAGATGAAAAAAAAAAGTAAATTTGTTTCTTAAAGAAGAAAAAAAAAAAGTAAATTTATTTCTCGCCGATTTCAATTATTGCAATGTAATATTTTTCTTTTTTTAAATATTTAAAAAAACTAAATGTTTTAATGGAAAAGGAAACATTTTCAGGCTCTATTACGTCATCGATAGCATTTTTTTTTGTTTTTTTTTTCCGGAAATTTAAATCGAGATTATTCCATTAGCATGATTTGATGCATTTTCGTCAAAGGATTAGCCCCATCTTTTTTTTTAACTGATTTAATTTGAAAATTTCTAAAATTTATTGTCCACAATTTAATTTTACTCTTTTTATTTTCAACTAATCCACAACGGAAGCGATAATGTATTAGCAAAAATGGAAAGTCAAAAATGACAACCACATTTAACAATTCTCATTCAAATATTAAATTATTTTTAACAATAGTTTGATTCGAATAAATGGACTTTTTCCTCTCCCTAAAAATCCTTTATTATTTACTTTTTTTTTTAAACTGTTATCAAACGTCATATTTTGCTCCGTTCAGAAGCATTATTTATCAATGATATCAATATTATTTTTATTATTCATAAACAAAAAATAATTAAATTTGCGCAATCATTAAAAAATTTCCTTGCAAATTAGAATCTCTAATACAGTTCATATATTCTGTATCATTTCATCACCTATGTTCTTTTCCAAGCCAAATAAATCGTATCAACATGAGAAGTGAAGCAAAAAAGATGAAAAAAATGAACTGTCAACTTTTCAAAATGATCCATTTAACAGGATGAAAAATTTGGTTATTAAAATATAAAAAAAATTCGAAATATTGAAATATGCATCCAAAAATTGAAATATGAAATATTATAAAATACATTGAAATATCGAAATACTGAAAAAATATTATATTGAAATGTTGAAATGTGCATTCAAAACTTTTCCAAACTTTTTACATCAATATTTATTCCTCAAAAAAAAAACTAAAGAAAAAATTATCTCGAAAAAAAAACCCATTATGAGATCCTTATTCCGGTAAATTAGCAAGTTTCTCAATCAATTTTTCATAAATTATTACACCATTTAAAAAACATTCCTCAGTAATGTATTCATTATGAGCATGAAGTAATATAGGCGTTTTATTGATTGGACTAAAACCGATCGACCGTATTCCTTTCTGGAAAAAGAATAAATTATTTGCATACATATTTTTATTTCTATCAAAAGGTGAACTTAACAATATATTTTTATTAATGAAAATAAATTAGAAATCCCCTCACATTTTAAGGAATCAAATTAACATAAGCTAATTAAAAAAAAAAAAAAAAACTGTTAAAAACTATGCCAACATTTTGGATAAATTAAATAGGACGAAGAAAAAAAAAAAAAACAAAAATAAAGGCAGATGAAATTAATAAACCTGTCTTAGAAAACGTGAATCGGTTGATCCCGGAAAGATGTTCACTGATATCGGATAATTCCTTAATAAATAATCATTAAAATTTACAGGAAAAAAGGAGTAAAACTTGAAAGTATTCACAGACAATGCTTTAGTGGACAGTGAGAAATAATCTTAATATTATTACATTATTTGAGTGACCAAATCGCAAAACATACAATTGTTTAAAAACTGATGAAAATGCATGCCACCACGGGTCATCATCTGTTGCTGGGGTCATCGCCTTGATTCGTGAATTCTAAGGTTGTGCTAATTTAAATTTCGAAATAGGAAATTTAAGAACACATTAATAATACTTAAGTATCTTAAATGAAATGCTAATATTTACATATTAATGATACTAAAGTATCTTAAATGAAATGCTATATTTACATATAATAGTAAAATAAGTATACTTTTATAAAGCTATATGTTACATCACTACCAGCATCTGTGCACCATTTGCTGATTTGATTTTCCAATTCCTGCAAATAAAATTTAACAGTAAACATCAAGTGCATTGATAATGACTGATGATAATATTCAAATTTTTTGCACTCCAATCAAACTCCTTTAAAATGATGCAAAACTTTGAACTGCTAAAATTAATGCCATATGCCAAAATGATACTCAACCTCAAAATTGTGCGTTGGTGGTACTCGAAGATCGAACCCTAAAAATTAGAACAGTAACAGTTTTTTCAGTTCCAATAATCAGTAACAGTTATCGTCAATGAAATTAAGGCAGATAATTACTAACTGCCTAATTAAGGAATAAATTGCGGAGTAATTTAGACATTTGGCATATAATGGTTTTTATTTACATGACAATATACAATAATCCTGTGATATATATTAAATATCAGAAATGTTAATTAGCATGGCTTCATTAATTGATGATTGCATGTGCTTAATACTTGAGTTCTACCAAAAAATTTGGAAATGAAACTTACAAACTTTGATCTCCGTTGGTAACACATTCATCTGAACTCCACCCTAAAAGTTCATTTTAGCAAAAACTTTTCGTCGAAAACTTTTGTCCAAATAATTTGTTCATTTTAATTCATCACAAGATTATTTCTATACAAAGAAATTATAAACTGATCATTAAACGATTAGCTTTCTTTTATAATACCTTGATCTTCATTAGACAAAGTAATTATCATTAAAATATAATATGATACTAATGATTATCGCAAATTACATGACAAAAGTAAAAAATAAAAAATCAGTTTAGAAGTACCTCAATTTTTGTTAAATTTACAGAAATCACATTAGATAGCGTTAAATCCTTATTCAATTGAAGTAGCTTTTTTTGTTCATCTCTGAATCTCATAAAATTGTTGATTATTCTTTGCTGAAGAAATATCTGTCTGTCTAATATGTATGATTATATCACGTTAAAGAAAAATTACGTATATTACGTAGTTTACGTAGAATAATATTTGTTAAAATTACATCAAATGATCCAATGAGATACGAAGAAAAAAAGAGAAAGAGTTTAAATTTGTAGCAAGAACAAAAAAAGTGTTCATAAACTTAAGTAACAAATAAAAATGTAAATTTAAATATTTCACCAATTTTTCACTCGCAGTATTTTCGATTAACTGCGATCCATGTCCTGCTTCACCTTTGCAACTTATAACAATCCCTGAAAAAGAAAGAAATAAACAAACTGATAATTGTTTTGAATTTCTTTACATATTTTAATTTTTCATTACATAAATTAGCTATTTATAAAACTGCACATTGATTTAAATTTCCAAAAATTATTTCAGTTTAAAAACGTTTGAAATAAAAACAAAAAAAAAAAACAATACACCATGGACATCT
>NW_018108766.1:17058-20378 GCF_000183805.2 Loa loa | reverse complement strand
GATTCTTCTTCTGTTGGTAAACCTTCATCCAAAACAAATGCAACATTTAATTTTTTAAATACTTCACTTTCCACAAATTTTTCCATTCCATCTTCACCACCTATTTCTTCATCTGAAATTTCACATTAATAAATTAAAGTTAAGAATTGTTGAAAATGGAGAGATAAAAAAAAAAAGATGCACTAACGTTGAAAATAAAAAAAAAAAACAAAAACTAAAACTAAGACAAACCTGGACCCCATACAATATGTATTGTTCGTAGAAAATTTTCTTTACTTTGGCTATTTTTAAATAAACGTCGTATTGCTTCGACATATTGAATACCAATACATTTCATATCTTGTGCACCACGACCATAAATTTTCCCATCTGTATCTTTTATTCCAGCAAATGGATCAAATTTCCAAAATTCCTATTAATAAAATTTTTAATCAAAAAAAAGAAATGAAATTTAAAATCAAAAAAAAGCTGTCTTACTTTTTTTTAATCGAAAAAATGAAATAATCTTTTTTAAAATTAACGATCAATTTGTGAAACAAAATATATAAATTCATTATTTCTTTTTTATATAAAGAAAAAAAAAACTATTTGTTTTACCTTATTAGGTGTAGGAACAACATCGGTATGAGAATAAAGCATTAGCGATGGAAGTGATTCATCACGTCCACGTATAGTCATAATAATAAATGGTTTACCTGGTACACACTGAAAACATAAAATACACTTATGTAATATTTTAAATTACTTATTTTTTGTGATAAATTTTTAATCAATGGATTAACAATTAATATTTGCATGTAAGGTAACATCAATAAAGGTGACATTTGACAAATTGGATATTTAACTCTCAGCATATATTTTATATTATATATTTCTTTTATATCCGATAATTTGTTAATTAGTGAATTAAAACTAATATTGACATGTGCCAAGACATAATAAAGGTCACAATTGACAAAGCGGGCATTTAATTCTCAACTTATATTTTATAAAGCGTATGCTGGTTTTAGAACCGGTAATAAATTCGTTAATTAACGAATTAAATCTAATATTTACATATAAGGATACATAATAAAATTAATGAATTAAAATTAGTATTTACATGTAAGGATACATAATAAAATTAATGAATTAAAATTAGTATTTACATGTAAGGATACATAATAAAATTAATGAATTAAAATTAATATTTACATATAAGGATACATAATACATATTTGACAAACCGGACATTCACTCTTAGCTTATAATATATATTGCATATTTAAATTACACATTTCCGCCGAAGGTAGAAAAAAGAAAAAACAGGACGGCCATTGATAAAAGGGAGATTTTTTTTGTTAACATAAGAAGAAAATAAAAGTAAATAAATTAGCTATATATGTATATATATATGCCATTCCGTAAATTGTCAACCGTAAAATATTGCCAACCGGATATTTGCTCAAACTGTTTGTTAAATTTAACACATAATTATATATTATCCTTGATCTTTCCTTAACTTTTTATTTTTACTTCATTTATAAAAAAAAATGTGCAAAAATTGACAAACCTCATGAACGGATCGTTCGAAATTCAATCCATCTGCTAAATCGAACAAAAACCGGATACATCCCGCTGAAATTTTCCTCCGTAAAGTTTATAACATATCTCTCTTCAAAACTATATATGATAGAATGATTTCAGTATTGGGGATTTAATGCAATATAAAATTAAAACAAATTAAAGAGTTAGCAAACTACGATATGTATCTCAGAATGTTCTGCCGGATAAGCGAATTTTTTGAGGTATTCATAGCCTATACAAAATAGATGAGAAGAAATTTTAATTAAATCAAAAAGTTGATATAACTTCATCTTATGACTCTTCCTTTCAAAGAATTATGCTGGAATACATACCGTGTAGCTAAATGCTTTTCAGGAAAAAGATATGTAGCTATGTCTGATATACAACATAATCGGAAAAACATATAGTATACGGTAAGTGAATATTTCTAATATACTTTCATTGTTGCAAAGTGCTTTTAAATAAATGACTAAATTTTATAATTTTTAAGTGAAAAAATAAAATAAGTTACAGCATAAAGTATTTTTTTTGCTAACAAAATCAAAATCTCACCGTTGTTAGGAACAAAAAAAAAAAGAACCCTATGATTAAATACTTGAAAAATAGAATGAATTAAAATGAACAGGTAAATATACAATTCTCAATGGATCAAAAAAAAAAAGAAAATCCAAAGTTATAGGAATAACTACAGTAATAGTTATAACTACAGTAATAGTTTCCAACATTTTCCTTAACATACTGATTATTTTGACTTTTTTATTTGTAGCAATGAACCAACAGTTAACTTCAAAAAATTATAAATTCTTTTAATTTGATAAATAAATTTCAATCAAAATTTTTAACATAATTAGTTAAATGTACAGTAACATTATAATATAAAAAAGGGAATATAATTTTTATTAACTCTCACACAATATATTTTAATTCTCGCAAATTGTTCATCGATTGGGATTCATTAAATTCGGAAGAAAAAAATATATATTTTATTTCTCAACAAACATTTCTTACCATAATCCGGATTTGGATGAGCTGTATTAATGCGTAAATATTCGCGAAAATGTCGCACCGCAATGTCTTCTTCATTTTCCGGAATGATTGATGTAACAGTACTCATCTAAAAATAATATCTGGCGCAATTAGAATTGATCGAATAACAATACGGATAATTGCAAAGGGTAAATTTTTTTTTTTTTTTTTTAATGTTCCCAGTTTGTAGCGCTTTAAAACTCCCAGATATTGATGGAGCTTTAAAACTTCCAGACATTTGTGACGCACTAAAACTCCTAGACATTGATGGAGCTCCAAAAAACTTCCAGACAACATTTGTGACGCACTAAAACTCCCAGATATTTGCGGCACTTTAAAACTCCCAGATATTTATGACGCTCTAAAACTCTCAAACATTTGTGGTGCTCTAAAACTCCCAAACATTTATGAAGCTCTAAAATTTCCAAAACATTTGTAGCACTCAAAAATTGTCAGATATTTATGGAGTTAAGTTCATAAAAAAGGAAAAATTTGCATAAATTACATTGAAAGGATTAAATTAACATGATAATGAAAATTAATATTTCACGATAAACTTGTATCACACTAAATAGCATTAAGTTAAATAATATGTGAAAAGTTCATTTAACGTGAAATAAAGCGCAACAAACTAGCCAACACGTTTCCTCTCTATCGCTAATAAGTTAAATAATACGTGAAAAGTTCATTTAACGTGAAATAAAGCGCAACAAACTAGCCAACACGTT
>NW_018108766.1:14428-16414 GCF_000183805.2 Loa loa | reverse complement strand
CTTTTTTTTCCGAAATTCTACTTCATTCACTTTCTATAATTCACTCACGTATCTTTCCGGATTCATCTATGATTTCTATGCCTATTACCGGTTCAGTTTTCTATCTCTCCGGATTCATCTATGATTTCCATGCCTATTACTGGTTTAGTTTTCTATCTCTCCGGATTCATCCACGATTTCCATGCCTATTACTGGTTTAGTTTTCTACCTTTCCGGATTCATCTATGATTTTTATGTCTATTACTGGTTTAGTTTTCTATCTTTCCGGATTTATCTATGATTTCTACGTTTAATATTGGTTCAGTTTTGTATTTCTCCGGATTCATTATTGATTATTGCATTTATATAATACATTACTGTGAATTTTTGAATCAGTTTGCTTAATGTACACTATAATCATATGTGATCGTGATGTTTAAGATATTTCGGTACCGCGAAATATCAGGGTGACATTTCCTGAATTTGTTATACGTCAAACAAAACATATCGACAAATTAAGGGCATTCGAAAGGATTACAAGATAGCAGTGCTATTTTACTTTCTATGATTTCTACGTTTGAAGATAGCAGTGCTATTTTACGTCTTTTTTTTAGCCATAAATGAAACAGTGATAGTTCCGAAAATCCGAAAAGATCATATATTGGGTGAGTATGTAACGAATAATAGTTAACGCATCCGAAAAGATATCCGGAAAGATCCATATATTGGATGAATATGTAACAGTGATAGTTAATCGCAGAATCAACAGCGTTTTAAAAGTATTTTCAGTTTCAATAAATTTTAATTTTCCAATTTTGGAGGTAATTTTTCCAGCTAAAATTGATTGAAGCTAAAGTGAAGGAAAATAAAATATTCTGTACTATAAGTGGTAATTTTATTGAACTTTTTACCAATAATTAATTCAGTATATGTTTGAAAAATAAAAAGATGCAAAACAAACAAACAAACAAATAAACAAACAAATAAACAAACAAACAAACAAACAAACAAACAAGTCTCCACTTTTTACAATGATCAAAGATCAACAGTAAAAATCGAATAAATAATAAGATTAAATGTTTGATGCAATTTTTACATTTAGAAATTGATCGATCTGTAAAGTTATATGGTTTAATTCGTTGTCAAACAACCTAATTAATCCTATCAATTAATTGTCCTAAATTTTTTTCTTTTTTTTTCCTAATAAATCGTTGTCAATATTGATTGCTGAATTATATTTCATGATAAGATGATAGTATATGGATGAAATGATCAATTTCATAATCAATCCAAGGGGTGATATTTTGTTAAAGTGATAACAAAACAGTGATAATCAGTGAGTAAATTGATATGTGAAATTATGAAATTATATCCGGAAAAAGATGATATATTGGTTGAGCTCAATCCGTTTAATAAAATGAATTACCGGATTAACATCGTGTGCAATTGGAATACATACTTCCGGAGATATTTATCTGTTAGTTTAGGTTAATCTATGATGTGCTGATAAGATTTTAATCTTCTTCCAAATTGTATTTCATTTAAAATATTGAGAAGAAAGCTAAAAAATTTAACGATTCACATTTATTGCATATTTTTCCGAAAAGAATCATTTTCAAATATCAAAGAATGAAAAAAAAAATTGAAAAAAGAAATCTTAGTTTTTCAAAAAATAAAATTAATGGAATTAATCAAATTCCTGGTGGAGAAAAAAGGCTGAAAATGGAAAGTACCATGAATGAGTTAATTAAAATTAATTCATTAAGACTTATGTAATTACTAAAATAAATACATAAGTGATGTTTTTTTTTTTTTTTTTCTCGCTAATTATCACGATTAATCAACAATAATTTCAGCAGATAAAATGAATTGTTATTCGAAATGCATAGATATAGGATAAATGTCAATAAAATATGGAACTAATTGATTATATTAACATGAATGAGTTAATTAAATGAATTAATTAAGAGTTATGTAATTATTAAATTGATTACATAAGTAACGTGT
>NW_018108766.1:10090-13995 GCF_000183805.2 Loa loa | reverse complement strand
ACAGATAAAATGAAATATTATTCAAAATACATAAATATAAAACAAATATTAATGATATGATAACAATATAGTTGGGATGATATGAAATTATCAGTGAAATAAGCTTTAAAATTTCAATTTTAAACAAAATACAAGAAAGTTGAACACAGTGATAAATGGATTCAATTATCATTTTTCGACAACATGATCAGACTATCATTTCATTACAAAGCAGTAAAAAAAAAAAATTAATCATCGATTATCATCAGACAACATACAAACACAAACATATACACATACACACATACACATACACACATACACACACACACACATATATACATATATACATACATAGACTCACATACACTCATAGTATTCACATACACTCAGACAACATACACACACAGACACACACATAGACTCACATACACTCAGGCAACATACACACACACATACATACACACATAGACTCACATACATTCAGACAACGTACACACACATACCACACATAGACTCACATACATTCAGACAACATACACACACATACACACACACACATACATACAGACTCACATACACAAGCATTCGTAGAACGATAATGAAAGAATGAATTCCAGCGATGTTTTCATACATTACCAGTTCTAATCGTTTCTCTTTCCTTCTACTTTCTTTTTTTTTTAGCAAAAATAATACTAACATTCTTTTTCATCGTTTCTTTCCGGAACCGAATTTGAATAACCGGAATAATCATTAGCAGATACGGAAAATGTCCGAAGATTTTCAAATGACTCCATTTTATCATTCCATTTGTAATATGTAATTTGGAATTTCAATCATTCTTTTTTTCTTTTTTTTTTTTTTTTTTTTTTTTTTTTAAATTTCATCGATGACAATAAAAGAAATGAGGAAAATAAACCGTAAGAATATGTACTGAAATAAATACAGTAATTGTAAAAAGGAAAAACATTTGTGAATATATCTAATCGATTAAAAATTATTCTAACAAACTTTTTTAAGTAATAAAATTTTGTTCGTTTAATTAAAATCACATTCTTAACATTCTTTCTGATCTTATCAAAAAATTTCAATTGATTAATTATCTGAAATGGAATACTTAAAGATTGCAATTAATTATCATAATTTCGTTATCAATTTCCAAATTATTTTCCCATTGGTAAATAAACTGATAATTCGAATGATACCACTCTTTTCATCACCAAAAAATACTATCGAATTCTGAAATATATTTACTTTGAGTTTTTCATTTTACAGTTCACAAATGATGACCTCAGTTCATTCTACAGCTTACAAATTATTGACCTTAATTCATTTTACAGTATGCCAGTGATGACTTTAATTTATAGTTTTTAACTCCAGTGATGACTTTAATTTATAGTTTGTTAATGATAACCTTAGCTCATTTTATAGTTTACAAATGATGACTTTGATTCATTTTACAGTTTGTTAATGATGATTTTAATTCATTTTACAGTATGCACATTTTACAGTATGACTTTAATTCATTTTCTAGTTTGCTAATGTTGACCTTAGCTCATTTTACAGTTTACAAATGATGACCTTAATTCATTTTACAATTCATTTTACAGTTTACAAATAATGATTTTATAATTTACTTATAAATATTTCTTTAAGAAACGATTTAAGGGATGAAATGGTACTGATGTATCAGATAAGCAATATTAGAAAAATAATTTTTCAAAAAAAAAAAAAAAAAAATTACCCGTGACATTTGAAGTTTCAAATTGTGGTGATGAAAAATTTGAGCTTTAAATGAAAACAAACATAAAATAATTTAAATAAGCAATAAATTCTAAATCTCATTCCTAATTGCTCTATTTATCTACTATTCATTATGAATTCACAAATTTGAAATTAATTAAAATGTTAATTTAAGAAGAGTTGAATTGTCACCACCCTCTTTTTGAATAAATCCGATAAATTTGAAATGATTAATTTGTTTAATTTGCAATAATTTTTCGTAAAAAAAAAAGCAAAAAAAAAAAATCGAATATTTTTAGGGAATTCAACAATTTTTCTCATCAAAACCAAATCATTTCATTGATGAAATCACACGGCAAGAAAGCGATGATAATATAATTTCAATACTGATAAAATTTAAAAGAAGAAGACAATACATTTTTGTATTTCAATCACTTTTATTTGTTACTAAAATAGTTATCAAAATTTAAACCGGAAATCATTTTTTTTTCATTTTAAATAAACATTTCCAATTATTTGTTATCCTGAATTTCTTAAATTATCAAATTTCAAATTAAATTAGAACTATTGAAATATATTTATGTTTATGTTAAAGTGAAGCAAACAACTGTTAAATTGATTTTTCCGACTTTTATCGTTCAATTTTTCAATTTCCGTTCAATAGCATAAGTTTAAATGATAGCAATAACAAATGTTTTGTGAACTTTAGCAATAAAATGATAGCAACAAATGTTTTGTGAACTTTAGCAATCAATCATTTTCAGTTAGTAGCGAGAGATTTTTAATGTTTTTTTTTTTCTAAATTTCATTTTCTAAATTTCAATTATTCAATTCAAAAGACAGGTTAATTCATTTGGCTGAAAAAAAAAATGCTATTTTGTGGCAGATTAGCCCACTAATTTCAGAAATATTAAAATTTGTGAAATTTAAAAATAATTTGAATAAAAAAAAGTTTTACATGACAATTTGTAATATTTTTGCATGATATTATGTTGGAATTTCTTGCGACAATAAAATGACCATTTCTTACAACAACGAAATGAGCATTTCATGTGACAATAGGATGAGATGAACATTTCTTGTGACGATTGGATGAGCATTTCTTACGATAATAGGATGAATATTTCTTGCGACAGTAAAATGACCATTTCTTACGACAACGAAATGAGCATTTCATGTGACAATAGGATGAAATGAACATTTCTTGTGACGATAACCATTTCTTACGACAATAGGATGAGCATTTCTTGCAACAATAAGATGAGGATTTCTTGCGACAATAGGGTGAACATTTCTTGTGACAATAGGATGAGCTAGTAAATTTATTGTTACTTTTTTTTTCCTTCTTTTCAGATTAAACTTTTAAAGATGGCTGAACGAGGACATATGCTACGATCGTTGTCAAGAACGAAAATTGAGATGACATTAGCAGGAGTGAATATTGAGCAATCAAAATTGGTACGCATGGATGCAGGTGAAACTGCACGACGTGAAGGACGTTGCGTTTTTGAATGTTCCTGGGAAATTGCTAATAAAGTATGAAATTTTTATCAAAAATCTACTTAATTTTATCAAATAAACTGTGTTTTCTTCCTCTTTTCCATTTTTCATCATATAATTAAAATTTGAAATGCAAATTTAAAATCATATTTAAAACTAAAATAAGGAAATTTTGATTTCTATTGATTTTCTCATAATGATTAATAATCATAATGAATTTTTTAAGAATTCATTATGAAAACATATCAAAGATCATTATTGAATGAGGAATAATTCCATTTTAACTGCAAAATACTTTCTTTTTTTTTCTCAATTGATCATTGATCGAACGTGAAAGAATTGAAAATTTGATAAGTATTAGTTTAAAAACCAAAAAAGAAAAGAAAAAAAAATTTGTTTCTCTAATTTATAGTTTATCAGTTTGAAGCTTTAAAATAAAATGAAATAAAATCTTTTTATCGTTAAATTTTTAACTAAAAATTAAATTTTTAAATTTAAATTAAATTTTTTTAAATTAAATTTCTTGTTAAATTTCTTATCAAAGTTTAAGGTGAAGATGAAGATGAAAATTATTTGAAAATATTTCTATAAAATAGGTAGAACTTACAGCAAAAAAAAAGCTAAAATTTATAAATTGAATAAAATTAGATATTCCTTAATGGAAGTGAAATAAATTGGGCCAA
>NW_018108766.1:7714-8988 GCF_000183805.2 Loa loa | reverse complement strand
GGATGTTTCTTGTCTCATTTACGGATGCTTACGGATGTTTCTTGTCTCATTTACGGATGCTTACGGATGTTTCTTGTCTCATTTACGGATGCTTACGGATGTTTCTTGTTTCATTTACGGATGTTTTATTATGTTTTTCATATTATCACTTTGCAACTCCAACCTTAACTAGAAGAAGAATTTATCATTTACAAATA
The DNA here is from genome assembly GCF_000183805.2 of Loa loa. Lineage (NCBI taxonomy): Eukaryota > Metazoa > Nematoda > Chromadorea > Rhabditida > Onchocercidae > Loa > Loa loa. Next base: position 8,791 of record NW_018108766.1, on the reverse strand, counting down.
TCTGAATCATTATGATAACATTTATCTATTGAACTACTAATCCTTAACTTGATTCATACTTCACATAAGTGCTATCAAAAGAAGAAAAAAAAAAACTGCCTTACTATTCTTTATCATTGATTTATATTTTAGGTTGGTGGTATCTATACGGTATTACGCAGTAAAGCACCAATAAGTACGGAAGAATATGGTGATCAGTACTGTATGTTAGGTCCATTACGTAATGGAAAATGGCAATTAGAAGTAGAACAAATTGCACCTGAAAGTCGTCATATTGCAACGGCTATTCACAAATTGAAAGAAGGTGGTTTCAAGGTAAACAATGTGATATTATTCAGGTATGATTTTAGATAGGTGTCATCATTAGGAATGCTAAAATTGTTTTTTTTTTTTCTTTTATTCTACTAAGCTAATTTTTCAGGCAGTTTATGGACGATGGCTAATTGATGGTTATCCAAAAGTAGTGTTATTTGATTTGGGTTCTGGATCAATGAAAATGAACGATTGGAAGCATGAACTTTATGAAAGGTTAAACTTCATTGATAATGAACAAGATGCCATTTTTATTTTTCTTCATTGATTTATTTTTAAATTTCTAGCATAAATTTGAAGACCAATGTGACATATTTGGGATCACATGTGACATTGATAATATTTTTGAATTAATAAATGAAGAGCTAAGCAAAGAATTTTAATTCATTTCTCTAATAACATTTTCTTTTTTTTATATTTCATTCTCCTAACCTAAATGCATATCAAAACTGAATTTGAAATTGCAAATTATTGAAAATGGTTGCAATTTTCCTGAAGCAATTCCGGAAGTTATACCGGAAAAATTTCACTTGTTTTAGCTGTATGTGCTGGAAATAACATATAAATTTAAAAGTACTACTCTTTTAATAAGTTAAAGAGTGATTTAGTGCATAAAATGTTGATGATTATAAGCATGATTAATAAATAAGCTAGACTGGATCATATATTTCTTAAATTAGTGATCAAACGATTGGTGACAAAACTTTGCAAATTAGTGATCAAACGATTGGTGACAAAACTTTGCAAATTAGTGATCAAACGATT
>NW_018108766.1:4295-5678 GCF_000183805.2 Loa loa | reverse complement strand
GCATTTTCATAGGAGGAAATTTTCAAAAAAGTTAAAAATAGAGAAGGGATATTTTAATTAATTTAATAGTTTTAAATTTTAGAAATTAAAATTTTAAAAAATTTTAATTAATTTTTAAAAATTAAAAATTTTTAAGATTTATCATCAATATTGTATGGAACGTGCAGCATGTCATATGGCACATGTTTTTACGACTGTTAGTGAAATAACGGGTATTGAAGCGGAGCATTTAATTCATCAGAAACCGGATATTGTAACACCAAATGGTTTGAATGTTGTCAAATTTGCTGCTTTACATGAATTTCAGGTTAATCAATGGCTAACTTTTTTCTCCACTCTTTTACTTCACTTTTTTTTTTGTTAAAACTTTCATATTATATTTATCGTTAAAGCTTTTTTTTCAAAATTATAATTCATGTTTTAAAATGAGCAAAATTCAAAAGGTATATATGTTTCATTTTATAATCCCAATAAGCATGATGCTAAAGTTTCGAAGCAATGCTTACAATGCTAATGAAAACATTTCATGTTAGAAACATTGAAAAATCAGATAGCGTTAGCTATTAGCCTCAATTTAATTTATTATATATATTTAATTTATTATTTTAATTATTTAATTTATATTTACATTACCAATTAATTACGCATTTCCATGCTATTTCTGTAATTTGGTTGCTCATAAAAAAAGAAAAAGGTATCAGGCGAGATAATATGATATTTATTAAAATCATTAAGTAAAAGCATATGCGGAAGATGAATGTTGTTTTTTTTTTGAATTTGTTTTTCTTTTTTCCGTTGTAAGAAATTTTTTGTTTTCTTAGTTATTTGATTGAAAGTTTAAAATGCCACATCATTTTGAAGCTTTGAAATTGAAATAACGTTAGTGACTTTTTGAAATTCAATTTTTTTTCGCAACATAAAAGCAAATTATTTCGAATCACTGGAAAAGAATGAATGGAAAAATTTAAAAAATCAGTTAATATTAAAAAATTTATTTCACATAAATTTTTTGCAAAATTAAAATTGAAAGTAAAAAAAAAATTCATCCATCTAAATTGCTAATGCTCGTATGGAAATTTTGAAAAGGGCAAAGGTTATAGGGGATAATATGCATGAGAATGAGGTCATCAAAATTAATACATCAATTTTTTCCTTTCATTTATTTTGCTCATCATAATAATGAAGCAGTTATCATTAGCAAATTTTATCAACTACTCTACCAATAAAAAAAAAAAATAATCTTATCCAAATTGAAATTTCGATAAAATTGAAATTTAAGAGAACTAGTGTAGGCTTCTATATATTTGTGATATTATTTGAGAAATGTTAAATCTGATCATATCAAGTCGCTTTTTTCTTTTTTTTTTTTTTTTTTTTAGTTTT
>NW_018108766.1:0-2018 GCF_000183805.2 Loa loa | reverse complement strand
ATATATATATATATATATATATATATATATATATATATATATATATATATATATATATATATATATATATATATATATATATATATATATATAATCAATTCAATTTTCACTATCCTGCCTTTCTTACCTCCATCAAATTTTTCCTCCTAATTAATTAACTAATGATTTCCGCCTCATCTTTTTCTATCCAATATTATTTTTTCATCGCTTTCGCTTCCTCTCATCTTTCATTTTCTATCTATACCGGTAATTAGATGCATAATTAGTTGTTATTTCATAAATACATATATGATTATTATTGTTGAAATTGCTTCAACTCATTTTTTTCGTTTTTTTTTTCAAAATGCTCAAACAATAAATTTCTAAGTCTTTCTTTTTTACATTCATAATAATGAAATTTACTTTTACAGTAAATAATGAAATTTGCTCGAACAATAAATTCTTTTTGTCTTACTTTTATAATAATAAAATTTAGGTAATAATACTGTGAATTTTTTTTTGCTTATTCATTTATACTTTAAGGTAAAAAATTTTTCAATATAACCAAATCAATCAATTTTGTGAATAATCTTATTAATTTTATATCAAAAATTAAATTTCGGAAAAGTATTTTATCATCCTACGCTTATTATAATGATTATTTCATCAAATTAAACGCAATCACTTTATCAGTTATTATCAACAAAATGATTTGTTCAATTGAATCCACGTAATGATTAAGTCTTCAATGATAATTTTATTGTTATTATCTTTTTTTTGTATAAATAGGAGAATTAAGGAATTTTATTATTACGCCATAATGGGAGGTTTTTGACGCTACCGTAATCTACTTCAATAGTTTGAAAGCGTAGGTATTCTTCGATATTTTATTTAATAAAGACAAAATTCAAGGAACCTTTGGGAAAATTATTCATAAAGAATGTCCAGATGATGAAGTCTTTCTTGAGTAGATGATGAAAAAGGATATGAAAACTGAATAAGAAAGAGTAAAAATATCAAATTAAGAAAATTAATTAATATTCGATAATGATAATAATGATGGGATATGATTTAAGAAATTTCCGGAGAAACATTTGGTTCATTTTTTTTTTCTCCTCCTCCTTCTCTCTCTCTCTCTCTCCCTCTTCTCTCTCTTTTTTACATGGTATAAGAAGCTGAAGAATTTTGTTAGAATTTAAATTACTTATCGATAAAAACGATCATTCTATTAGCTAATTAATTTTGCTAAAAATATGATATTTATGGTTCAAATTTTGATTAAAATCGATTTTGAATCTACGAATTCTAGCTGGATCATTTAAAATTTTTCGTCAATGAATTAGAAAAAGCAAAATGATGATGATGATGATGATGATGATGATCACAATAGTAACAGTAATCAAGAATTATTGTAAGTACAATGAATGAGTTTTTTTGATACAATTCAGACAATCCCTATTGAATCAATCGGGAAAAATAGCCTAGCATAGGTAAATCTTAATTAAAACAAGAAAATAGACAATAGAGTTTTCCAGAAAAATTATCTTAATTGCCTGTATTTTTATTTTTATTTTTTTTTTTGGTTTATTCAATTAGCTTTTGCTATACAATAACAAAGATTCGGAATGTCTGGAATTATTGTTATTTCTCGCCAATTTAACCAACCAGAAAATACTGTTAGCTAGGAAATAAATAAAGGTTAAACTTTTTGTGACCTATTTTCTTTTCTTTTTTTCTTTCATTTTATCAATTTAACGAATACACTATAAATATGCTCTAAATATCACAATCATTTCGTATCATATTTATGCTAAGTATCATTGATAAAAATATGAGAGACTATTACGGAATATTATTACTTACTTATTATCATTCTATTATTGTACGTCTCGATAGATTTTATTTTATTCCAAAAAACAATCAAATGATTGTTACCCTATCAATGATCATCTATATGATTTTGATCAATCAAATGATTGTTACCGTATCAATGATCATCTATATGATTTTGTATCAATCAAATGATTGCTACCGTATCA
>NW_018108765.1:25358-27627 GCF_000183805.2 Loa loa | reverse complement strand
ATTATTATTATTATTATTATTATTATTATTATTATTATTATTATTATTACTATTATTATTATTATTATTATTATTATTATTATTATTATTATTATTGTTATTATTATTATTACCTATTGTTATTGTTATTATTATTATTATTATTATTATTATTATTATTATTATTATTATTATCATTGCTATTGTTATTATTATTATTATTATTATTGTTGTTATTATTATTGTTATTATTATCATCATTATTATTACTATTATTATTATCATTATTATTATTGCTATTATTATTATAACTATTATTATTACTATCATTCCCTTTTTACCATCGCTATTAGTATTGTCGTTGCTGTTATCACTATTATCAACTGCCATTACCAATAATTATTACTGTTATTAAGAATAGTATTCCAGTACGAAAAATAGAAGGAAGAAAAAGGTACAATGAGTGGACGCATTATACTCCAAATCACAATTGAAAATACAATCTCGACTACTGAAATAGTTTAAATTAAACTCATCTTTGTTTCATATCAAAAATATCTCAACAACCTGGCAGATTTGTTGGAAATTTCCGGAATGTTTAGTATAATAGACAATTAGCGATACAATTCATTGGATAATGATAATAGTAAAAATTTAAAATAATGATAATAATAGTAACGATACTATTCATAATAATAAAATTAGTGATATCATTAGGAAAAGGAAATAATTCTTGAAAAATAATCCATGGGCATGATTGTTTTATGGGATTTACAAGTAATAGAATTAATAACTAAGAGAAAAAGATGTTGATAACAATATCACTCAAATCCTAATAAGATAAAAGATAAGAAGGATAAGAGGGGAAAAAGAGCAGGGGAATGATGGAGAGTGAGAGAGGTAGAGCAAATGAAAAATAATTTTAAAAAAAAATAGTTACGAATTGAAATTTGAACCTTTTAGGAAGGGAAAAATTTTTGTACAATGAAATATTAAAGCACAAATAAGCAATGGATGAAAAAGGGAAGGAAGAATTGATGGAAATAGGCAAACCAATCAGGGAAACAGATGACGTTAAGGCATTTTGTTTGCTTTTATCCGTTTTCCATCCCCTACTTAGGCACTACTCTTTCTCTATCCATCTTCTCTCCTATTCTTGGATATTTCTCCATCCTTTTCTATCCTGATTACAGGCCTATAGAAGAACCAATCCTTCCATCGATCACACTGTGGTACTTATGCTTAATGCTACTCTCTCTCTGCTTATTTCTCATTCTGAACCAATAATGTGGAGTAATCCCTTTATGTAGGTGGATGTATGGGTGTATGTGTGCTTTTTAGAGCCGAAAATTCTCAAATAGACAGTTTTCTAAACCAATAATGCGGAGTAATCCCTTTATGTAGGTGGATGTGTGGGTGTATGTGGGTATATGTATGCTTTTCAATGCCAAAAATTCTCAAATAGTATTCTAAACCAATAATGTGGAGTAATTCCTTTGTGTTGGTGGATGTGTGGGTGTATCTATGCTTTTTAGTGCCCAAAATTCTCTGATAGACAGTTTTCTAAACCAATAATGTAGGTGGATGTGTGGGTGTATGTGGGTGCTTTTCAATGCCAAGAATTCTCAAATATTATTTTTACATTTCATTTATTATTTTATCTGATATCAGTTTTTTTCCCACCCACACCTTCATTTCCCTTCTTTTGTTTTCATTTTTTAGTGGAACTTTCCTTTTTACTTTCTACTATGAAAAGATACTGCTATGAAAGTTATTGATGGAAGATTACGTACGGTCTTACTTGCCAATAATACGGAAAATAAGGTGAAAATAACAAAGGCATATTTGTCAAGTAACCCGAAGCAGTTTTCTACGATTTAGTTACGGCTCATATTGATTGGTAATATTTAAATTTCCCCTCCTTTAGCTATCTACATACGGTAGTAGACAAAAAAACCCATTATGACAGTGCCTTATCTACTACTGTATCATCTGGGAATTGTATTGTAAATCTCTTTTGTTGACGTTATCTATCCTTCTTAGACATTGTATATCCCTCCCATTTGTCTATTAACGACTCATCATCCAAAATTGTTTTCGCTTTATTTGACATGTCGCTTCGTTCATATCAGTGATTCATGAACTTCTTCATTTCATCGCTTCCCTTATCTAGCCTATCTTCTAGGTTACAACTTCCAAACGTATTATTTTCAATTGATTTCGTATTAATTACCGACCTTGTCGTGAAATAGTAAAGACTGCCAGATAATTTATTTGCCGAACTCAGTGG
>NW_018108765.1:7570-24730 GCF_000183805.2 Loa loa | reverse complement strand
ATAAATCTAAGCAATGTAGATATGTTAAGGGTGATTCATAGTATCATTAGCATTATTTTACAATGTGAATGAATTTATTTGAGGCTTCGTTTTCACGACAGACCTAATTACTTTTTTTGGTTAATAAAATGTTCAACTGAATTCGGTGCTCGTGGTTGCAACTCAAATGGTTCGAATTTTACAGTAATACTTCTTTAAAAGAAATAAGTTGTACATTTTCTAATAGTATTTGAATTATTTCATATGAATTACTTTGTCTTCTAATAGTATTTCGATTCAGTCTTCATCTTTGTCCTTCCACGACAAACTCCCGTGACAATGTTATCAGCCTTCTAATTTCTTTCAGTGATTTAAAATAAAAGTTATATTGGGATAAGACGAAGATTTGGAAGCCTTCCTTTCATTTATGACATTTTACTTTAATAAGAAATAGCGTGTGAGCTGCATATTCCTGGGATCCAGTGATACTTTGCTGTCGATTTTCATAAGTGACATAGAATTTAAATTCGCCGGGATTTTATAACTGTGCAATGTTGGTATCTACTCCAACGTTTAACATTTCCTTTTCCAGAAACATGTCAATAAAAACGAAATATTCGGAGACCGTTGTTACAATGCTACGGAAATGAAAGCTGTGAAATTTAGGTCCTTAAATCATTTCTTAGTATTAGCATCTAGTAAAAAGGTGATTTACAGATGAGAGATTTCCGTGAGTGGTACAAAGTATGTGTAAAGGCAATGTTGGTTATTTGCATGCATCGTTGCAATAGCAGTAATCATAGAAAGCAATCTGAAAATCGGGACTTTCTGAATGTTTAATTGCGATCGCTGCTGTTGACAGTTTCTGATTGATCATTTGTTCTCTGGGAGGGGGTCACTATTCCAGTCGTTTGACCAGTCATCTCCATTTGCCTTCTGGATAGGTTATTGAATCCTACTTATCAATCTGTGAATCAGTTAGTGAAAATACTCTAGTTTCGAGTCTTTTTATCGGCTTCCTATTCTACGTCTGTCCCAGAATTGTTCTAATATTTGCTTTCTCAGAATGTGCTAATGCTTTATTTAAGTCGAAGGAAAATTTCTTTTATCGGTTTTTGATATGCTTTGAAAGTTTTCTTTGTTTTGGTTTTGTATGTGATATTTTAATTGGCTGCCTTCTGGTGTTATCGTAATTAATGATTTATGTTTCTTTCATTTTACAGTGGACGCTGTTTAGCCTGACTTGGAACAGATGCAAGGGACGCTAATTCGAATTCAGTTTCGGTAAGTTACTCTCTCCTGTTTTTATACTACTTCAAATCCTGTAGGGAAGTTGTGTGCAAAAGCTTAAGGCTTCTTATTAGGAAATTTTCTCATGTTCAGCACTGGTGCTTACGTGGAATGATTTCCAGTATTTCATCTAGCATGTTCGTATCGCGCGCACTACCATGCGTGAAAGTTGATGTGTAGGTTATTTCTGGAGTAAAGTAAGAAAGCACATTGAAAATTTAAAGCACGGCGGGGATTATCGAAAAACGTATTAAACATGCGGTAGGAGGTATTACTATATTTTTGTTCTGGCTTTTGCAGTTAATTGTTTTGGTAGCAGTCATTCTTCATTTCCCACGAAATACGTTACTCTTATTAAATCATTTGTTTCGTTTTGAATTTCCGCATCCTTTTTATTTCAATGACGGTAGTAGTAGTTCCAAGATATCATTTTGCATTTAATTTTTCTAGTTAGTTGCGACAATTACCACACTATACGGGTTTTCAGCACTGAGCCATCGGTTTTCCACAAAAAAATTCAGTTTTTCCACAAATTCAAAAAAAATTCAGTTTCTCCACAAATTCAATTTTTCATAACAGGCTTTCGAAAATTTTGTAGAAAATTAAATTGTTCATTCGCAGATTCTAAAACCGCCAACACCATGCGCAGGAAATTCGAGTGTTGGTGCGGAAGCACGTTCAAAAGAATTCATCGAAGAGGATAATACGGAAGAGAAACCACCGAAAGTATCGAAGAATGTGAGGCTGCAGAGGTTTATTTCAGTTCGAATTTTTTTATTTTAATATTGATTTCACTTTATCGTTTGTTTCTCTAGATTGATAGTATTAATATTTTGATATATGGACATTGGAAAGTGATATGAGACTGGTTTTGTAGGGAACCTGACGAAACAACGAAGTCGAAGGATGAGTTTCTGGTGATTAATGGAAACAGGGAGTCAGGTTACAAGATGCAAGGAATCTTCGAGCATGTTTTTTATCCTTGGAATTGTCCTGTCTTTCTTTTTATTTTCTTGAACTGCTAACCAGCAGAAAACTAATAGAAATTAACACATGGCAAAGTATTCAGTAATGGGAACTTTTAGGTAGTCCCAAGTCCTCAAGTGGAACTTCGACCAATCTGAAACTGACCATGATGATCAGCTAAAAACATTGCATGGGTAATGTTACCACCCAAGCATCTTCGTCAACATTCCTGTTTGACAGTGATTTCAAATAACAGCTTAAACGAATCAACATCTTACAGTTGGTAAATTGTCAGATCACAAATGGTCGTGTACATCAGATCTTCACAAATGCTCACGTGACTCAGATCATCACAAATGCTCACATAAATCACACCATGAATTTAAATAGCTGTCTTCGTTTTTTTGGCGTTTGAATTGGATTTCGACTAGAATTGTTGGTTGTGGATGTTTGAGTATGTGGAGTTTGAAAATAGTTCATCGGTTGTTATTTGACATTTGAAATCACACCAATTCGGCAACTCGCAAGAATTGCAATCAATGCAGGGCCACTAGGTTTTTCTTTTCTTTTCTCTTTTTTTTTTGAACGATTTAATAGTTGGAATGGCTATGTGTTGTCAGTTCTGACGTAATGTACTGTCGGTGTTACAACTATAGTGGACGGATTATTTGACTTGATAAGAGCATTTTTCTGATTTTCTTGCTCTCACATGAATTATATTTACTTGTTTGAGAAGGCAATTGCAAAGTACGTTTTAGGTGACAAACTCATTCATAGTTACCTGTTCTCAATTTCGAACAGGCTCTTTGGAGACAATGAAGAGAGGAAGGTGATTAGTTAGGAATGCAATGAATGGTTGGTAATAGAAAGTACAAATAGCACCGTATACTGCTGGTAAAATAAAACGGAGTGATCAGTGAAAATGCAACTGATCACATGATTGAAGTGGTCTTAAGGCTCTGTCCAGATGTAAGTAAGGTGCGTTTCATTCCTTCGAAGTAAAGGTTGGGGAAAATTTTGAATTGGGATGTCAAATAAATGTAAGCTGTAATTTCAGTGAGGCCAATTCAATTTGCGATTGCTTATCTCTTATTGTTTACAAAAAAAGATAAGAATAAACGAATTAAATAATTTGTGCGACTAATATCCTATTTTGGCACATGAGTGTAAATCACTTTCATCTAAACAACCGCCACAACGTAAGTGAAAGGCTTTAATGTTTAAATAATGAAAGAGTGGAATTAATAAAAGTTGGATTTGGATTATCAATTGTGATTTTAGAGATTGATTTTTTTAAACCATATTTTACAGTATTATGAAGTATGGTACGTTTGCGGGAGCTGGTAAGCCCCAAAAGCATTCAATGCTTAACTGATTGATTTATCGACCCACATATACACATAGGGAGACAAGTCCACACCTCCGAACTGCTGAAGTGTCCCGGAAAGTTTTTTCTGGCTAGTTTCCAGTGTTAACAAATGGATTTTGGGGCTTGAAATTCCTGGTAAGCGCACTGAAGGGATGCAATGTTGAGAGGAGGACAGATAATTTTATCAATACTGCAAATGAAATAAAATGAATTCTAAAGAATTCATCTGCAACTGTTCCATTCAAGCATAGCGGTCATTTTTCGTGTTTGTCAATGATAATTGGAAATTTGCAAGTCTTCGCTATCAGCGGTTTGTCAAGTTGTCAAATCAAACGGAAATACTTCAAGGTATTTTAGAACAGAAATTGATTGGCAAGATTGGTTGCATTTATCATCAAAGAGAAGTGTATGCAAAATTCTGACATAATTGTGTCCAGCCAATCATTGTTGTTATTGTTGATGGGAGAGTTGACATTCGACACTTCATTTCATATTACAGCAAAATATGTCATTGTTAATTTAGTGTTATAACAAATGTAAAAATGCTGGATGGCTTATTCGAGTGCAATCCGTTCGATATTTTCGGTTATAATGAAAATATACAAAGGGACGAGGAGCTATTCTGCCAATCATAAATGTCTTATTTCATTGGTTCTCTCACGATCTATCAATTTTATGATTTTTTTAATCCTAAAATATGGAATTTAGCGATAATTTCGAAACATAATTTTTTAACTGTTACAAAGTGGAAGGTCCCCTCTTTATCTAATTTTAATTGCTTTCTAAATTATTAGTTTCATGTGGTTCCATGTTTCTTCATTTTAAAATGCATTGTTCATCGCTAATGGTTGAAATAGACAATGAAAAGGAAGGGAAGATTTCCAACGCATCGAAACGCATTGTTACGATTTGTATTGGAAGTTGGGAATATTGCTCAACAGTTCGAATTATGTTATCAATGATATGATAAAGTGAAATGATATGGTGTTTAATATGATCCTTTCCAGAATCTCTTCATTCTTATTGTCTGAAAGATGATGAGTGGCCACATTGGAAAAGATAAGTATAAAATGTAAAATTGAAAAATTTGCGGAGTTATAAATTTTTCTTAGGAATCTGATATTCCTTTTTTTCTTTTACTCATGGAATCTGATATATATATTGGTCCTCAAGTATTTCCTTTTTTTTTTTTTTTTGCGATCAAACAATTGAAACATGCCAAAATTTTCCAAAGAAAGAGATGATTTTGAATGAATGTGAGAAACAATTTATCGTTTATGTACTGTTGAATTAAAATGTATCGATTGTATTGATGTGTTGAAAAATGTATTGTTAAATGTATTGATTTTTTCAAATATATAAAATGTAATGATTTTCTAAAATTAAATTAAAATTTGTTGGAAGAAGACAAAAGTTAAATTAAGTGTAAATTTCGCGAAAACTACGATGAAATTTAGTATTATTTAGGTGAAGTGCATCAAAAGTAGTCTTTTTTTTTTGAAATTCCGGTGAATAAAATATTCGAATCACTGATCAGTTCAGTGATACATTCAGCAAATGTTGATAAATACAGGTGCAGGCGCGAAAGGATGTAATTATTCAGTATTGCTTGAATTTGCAAATATAATTTGTACAATTTTATAAATGAATACCTAATGAAGTCAGGTGTATTAATTGGAATATTTCGAAATTCCAACCTGGATTTTGCTTTCTTTTTTTTACATTTATTTTTTCAAATGAAATGGGAAAATTTAAATTAGTTTTAAATATTTGCAATAATATTTCAAGAGGGATTTAATCATGAATGCTAATAAAAGCATTTTGAATACTACTACATCATTTTGTTCCATTTATAATTTGATAGTTGAATGGATGAATGATTGAAAAATAAACATTTTATTAATTAGCATTATGAGCACAAAAAGTTTAATGCTCAATCATGTCTACCGTATCATTTGCAAATTTGTAGGCATTTTGTTTTTTGTTTGTTTTTTTTTTTTACATCTTCGACCGTAACTCTGTTAGGAATTGCAGGTAATCTCGATAAATTGTCAACTTTGTGTCACTATCCAGGTAAAGAAAAGATAAGATTACATAGACATACCAGATAGTTCTAGCATCGCAAGTTACTACCATATTTGACGGCTGGATAAATTGTTATTTTAGGAATTTCGTTCAAATATTTTTGCTGTTTTCATCTCTCCGTAATTTTAAGTAAAATTAGCTTTTGTTTTTTTTTTACTTTTTGTTTTTTATTTTTTTCTAGAGAGGAAAGGAGCTGAAACTCAGGTAAAAAAAACTTGACAGACTTTAAATTATTGTAAATTTCGGACTTTAAACTATAAACTTTAAATTAAGCGAACACTGTAAAAAAAAGGTTTGATTTAACATGTTTGCTTTATAGTAATAACGATGAAAGCTTATTTGAATTATATCAATATCGTTCAAATTACATTATTGATTCAAATAATGATTAGTATGTCACTGGATTACTCAAATAATGAAAATAAAAAGGCTAAAAAATAGTTTTAATGATAGGATATGAATGAACAAAGGAAAATGTATTGTAAAAAAAGGACTTCTTTAGAAATTTTTAGAAATTCTCTTTTCTTTGTTTTAAATAATAAATAATATTTTAAAAGTAATAATACTTTTAATCAATTGGATTGTAAACGAATTTATTTGTAAAAATAAATTTAACACTGTTTGCTCCTACAATGATAACGATAAAAGTTAAGACATGATAAAAGTCGAAGTTAACTTTTGCTTCATTAATAATTTCAATATTTAAAATATTTCAAAAATTTTCCAACATGCAAGCCTAGCCTTATATTTCTTAATTTGAAGCAAATTTTACTCTTTCCATATTTTAATTTTGTTAACAAATATCACTGATATCGATAATATATTAGATGTTAATGTTAAAATATCATTTTATCATCCCTTTAATATTGCATAATTTTTATTTAACTAAATACATATTTACATACATTTAGAAATAGCCTTTATAATTCGATTGTCGCGAAAAAAGGTCATGAACTTTTTTTTCGCCTAACCATGGCAGATATTGGAAAACTAATTTAAGTGTATGGTGATTAAGACGAATTATCTTTACGTATCAATCTTGAATAATTGTTACGTAATCTTCACGTATTTTACATATAGCATTAGCACTTTGCAAATTATCAATGCTAAAAAAAAAAAACTAATACCATATGAATGTTTTGATTTTTCGGGAAAAGAAAAAAAAACTCTCAAATAATATTAATTTACTTACAATTATTGTGTGATAGTAAACAGAGAATAATTTTAAAATTCATTTGTACGATTTGCATAAAATTTTACGCCAATTAATTAGTTAAACATTAGGGTGTCACAGTGCATAGAAGCCTCTCAGCAACTAACTCATATTATTTAAACTTTCTCATCTACTTGGATATTTTATGATGATTCTAATTTTTTTCCTTTTTTTTTGTCTTTTTTTTTTTTACGCATAAAAAGAATATGAATTATAGCATGAATTAGGGAGATTTTGTTTTTGTTCCAAAGTTAAAATGTATAAAAAATTCTAGGGATCAAAGGTTAACGATGATACGGAATTTGCATCTCCTGAAGACCAGATATTAACCAAAGCAGATGTAGAATTTAGTTCAGGATAAATGTAAATTTATTTGACTTCAAGATTTATGCATTACGTATAGCTGCTGAACCGGTGAATTTCACAAAGACACCTTTCAGGTTTCAAGAAATATTTGATGGTGCGATTGGCGGGGTTTGATTCTTGCTGGCAAAGGGGTTATGGAATGACGGGAAAGGGAGTCAAAGATCGATGTGGTTCTGGAGATACAATCGGTAGAGGTTGAATGTAGCATAGTAACCAACTATAATTGAGAGATAACTAGAGACTACTGAGATTTATGGAGTAGTATGTTACTGGGGATTGGGAAAATTTTCCGGTATACCTGTAGTATTGTCTAAGCATTGTTTATGATTAGAATATTATAGCAAGAAGAGATGGCAGAGAGAAATAGTGAAGTGATAAATTGTGGAAATATCTTAAGTAATTGCGTTAGATAACTGTAACATTGATTGAATTAGAAGAGGATGAAACAGCAGTGTTTTTCTTTTTGATATATTCAAAATTAAGAAATTAATATTTTTAGCGAAGATAATATTTGCTTTGTTAAGTAATTTCAACAACTTTTTTCTTTGTATGTTTCCTCAGAAGAGTTAAGGAAAGTCAGAAAAATACAGTTATACTTTTTCGCATCCGTTGTATATGTTGAGCGGATGATTTTACTAATTTCTTCAAACGTTTCAGAATTTAAGGTGCTAGTTTTGTTATTATTTGGAAAAGATAATTTCATATTTTATTTTTGCAACATTTATTTTGCACTGGAAAGATATCTGACATGATCAATTCTTTTCTTCTGTGTTTTATTGCCTTGCTAGTATACATGTGATCTTTCCTTTTGAATAGTGATAGGCACTAAATTCTCCGAAATTTTCAAGTAGTTAGAATTCATTTGCACGGATACTTTGAATTCCCATGATAACTTTCGGGATTACCCATTTTCCTGATTTCAGATATGAGCGTGCTAAACTCTCATTACCAACTTCGGCACTAAAATTAGCGCTGTTGAGGATTTCAGAATGATATTTTCGACAATGTTGCTGCATGGAAATGCTGCAGCATTATATTTGAAGAAGTCACGTCCGTTTTTCCGGATTGGTTTATGTATAGTTTTGTTAGGTTAGTTTGACGTACTGTTTTGCATAAAGTGAAACTTGTTAAGGCATGACATTTTATTTTAATTGGTGGTTTCATTATCGCGCTCCTTATTAATTTTCTGGGCACAAAAAATAAGAGTTACCTCCAGCACTGTTTAATGTCATGTTGTACTTATCCAAAATGCTGTATCATCTTCCATCAAACGGCACGGACGTCGTTGATGGCGAAGAGGTAGTATTTTGTGTTTTATTTATGTCTCTCTTTTTTTAGGTGGAATTTTATCTCTTTCTAAAGTTATTTTTGAATTCTTCTCGTTAACCGGTTATGATTTGGCGCGATTTGAATTGTGGCGACTACTTACACATTTTATTATCGAAACCAATATTTTTGCTTTCATTTTACTGGTATGGAATCTTCATCAGGTGGCATCATTAATCGAGCCAAGCTGGGGCATATTCGAAACCATTAAATATTTAAGCATCGTTCAGGTGTAATTTTTGTGCTACATAATTTTAAAGCTTGCTTAGTTCTGTTTATTCGCAATACAAATTTTAAACATCTCCAAGTTTCCGGATCGGTGGTCAACTTGGTAGTCTAAATCACTCAATAGTCTAAAATGTAAAAGTAACAAGGGCGGAATACGCTAATTTTCACTGGGGAGAAATTTGCTGATTTATACTAAAGGTTCAAAGTGATATATGTAAATACTAGCAAATTAAGTGATGATGCATTTTCTATCCAGCTTTTTTTTAATGCTAAGAAATAGTACACTACACACCGTGTGTGACTTCTTATATCTTTTGTACACTTCACGATAGTAGGTCACCACCTAGGGTTTTTTAGACATTTTGTATACTGTTGTTTGAATGAAATAATATAAATTCAAACGTCAATTCATTTAATTTACTTTTTATTAGGATATTGTAGACTGAACAGCTTTTTATTTATCAAATAAACATTACTAAAATGGGCTGAATTTAATTGAATCGAAATAAACTGAAAAGGATTAGATTGCATTGTTTTGCTCTTTATCAGAATATCTTTTGGTCCACTTGAAATAAACGATAGAAATCTTAACCTCTTCATAAATTCCACTTTCCAGATTGGATCATCACTTTTAATCGCGATTATGGCACTACTAACATTTGTTGTCACAGCAAATGACACCTTTTTCTTCCGGACGTGTATATTTGGTTTACCATCTGCTTGTTCCGCCGTTTGTGTTGCCGTAAAACAAGTAAAGAGTTTGTATGTCCTTACAAAAATTTTAAATCCTTTCCCAGACCAGTATCCCTTTGATTTATCATCAATATCCCATACAGAAATATTTGTTGTAACAAAGGCGTTGATTGGTTGATTAAGCAGCTATTTTTAAGCGGTATTATCCATCTTTTTTTAACTTTTACTTTACCATCCTCTAAAAGAATTGATCTGTACATTTGGGTATCGTTTTCAGTACCTGCCAGATTCGATACTTTTGACGACACCGATTGGACGTATCAAAAATACTCATCTTCCTTCTTGTATTCTTGTTTGTGCATCATTCTTGGTTGGATTTGGCCTTCTTCGTTGGGTCTCGTTGCTTCAGATTTTATTTGGTATTCAGATAAGCTGGATTTATGTACGGTTTTTGCAACCACATGATGGTGAACGAGGGGATCCCAGCGAACATTTTGCGTGGGCAACGTATGCCATATGATGTTTTTTCAACTATGTTGCAAATTGCGTCTGTATTATTCTCCATAAGTTTTGCAATTTCGCCTTTACTAATGGTAACTTCTTCGTTGAGTAGCTTATCCGAAGTGTGGGTGCAGTGCCAAAGGAATCTGAGCATTATGCGGCATCACTAAAGTCGTTCCTTTTTTTATTTAGTTCAAGTTTTCGCTAGATAATAGCGTGACTGTACGGTGAACAGTGCAACAGATGAGTCTTGGAATAAGGTTTGAAATACTTACTGTCGAACAATGCATTCTATTTCACCCACTTAGATTTTCAGCGATTCGAATTAACTGTTTGTAATCGGTCAACATGAGATACTGTCACCCGTCTTAGCCTGAATTATTGCTGTTCTCATACAATGCATTCATGTAACGTCCGATGAGATAAATAGGTCGATTTTCACATAGGCAAACTGTATCGCTTTTCATCATTTGAAAGGTCTAAAGTTGTAACACTCCAAAATTTACAAAAAAAATTGTGTATTAAATTTGGAAGCGGGCAAAGTTTGTTTCTTTTCGATACCAGCTATATCCAATTTATTTCTCTGCAGCATCCGTTTAATTTTCCTACAGTTTCAGTCTATTCCCGTCGAAGTTACAACCATTAATGAGAATCCTATCATCAGCAGTTTATAGTTGCTTGATACAAGTAAATCTATGTAAACCAGTGGCAAGGCATATCGATCTAACGCAGCTTGATTCCATAAATATCATTCTTCCTGGTTTACATACGAGAGATACGGAAAGAAGGCGGTAGGACTTCTTTTTACATTTTTTAGATGTCTTTGACATTTCGATTATCATCGATTGTTTAGTGCCAATAATACATTATATACATGTTGAACCCCTTACATCTATCATTTTTCGATTGGATCTCTGCTTCTGTTTAATGTCGTCAACCATAAGATTAAATTGGGCTTGACGACTGCTTCGTGTTGATCTATTTAAATAATAGAAATATTCAAGGCAAAAAGCGCTACGTGACTTGACTGAACGTTTAAATCGAGTACAGCAAGCTGAAACAGGTCTGTGGCCAGAAATGGAAGATGTTGAAGAAGATATAACGGTTCAGGACACTTCTGCAATACAACAGCAGGAAGAGTCAAGACCACAAGACTCAGTTAGTTTTAAACATTATAAGCCTGAATCGTACGTAAATCTGCTTTACCCTACAATCCAGACAGTGGATTGAAGTGATGATTAGACGTCCGGCGTCAGGATATTCTTGCAGCAGTAGCTGCACGACCACTCAGTGTGGATTTATGGAAAGATTCGTCACATGGAATAAGCAGTTGATGCTGATATTTAAATTTCTACTGAACTGAGCTTTCCTTAGTATCAAAATTTGGTTTAGGAGGAGAGACCAAGACCAGAAGTAAACATGGGTATAAAATATGGGTATAAAAATTTTCAACGTTTTTTATATCATGAAGTCCTGAATTTTTTACGCTTTTCTGTATAACTTATTTTCATTCGCAGCAAAATCAGTTTTCGTGGACTGTGGAACCGAAATACTCTTTTCCACTCCAATAAATTTTGATTCATCTATCGCCTTTTCTAGGTACGTCTGATTGAAGGAATTAATGCTGATACGGAAAAAGAAAAAACAAATACATAAAATGCTTGCTTCTGAGCAAGACAATTCAGCTTTCGACAGACATCATTTGGAATTAAAACTAAGTGGTTTTGGAGCATTTTTCGATGTTAATTAGTTGTATTGTTCTGTAATAGTAATTTTGAGAAAATACAAGCATTTTGTTCCGAAGAATGATTGATAGAAATGATCGGGAAGTGCTGGCCTACCTAAATGAAGAAAATGTTGATTTTTAACTTACAGTTTAAAAAAAAATTGCATAACAAGTTTTCTTTTTCCCGTATTGTTATAACAGGCCTTGCACTTCATTATGTGCAGTTATATTGATCACTATTGCTAGTGTATTTCCAAATTTTCTGTGGCTTGTGACAATAACCAATGACATTTTTTTAGAACCCTTTAAGAAGTTCTGTTTCTGGGTGCTTTATGGCTCTTTTATTGATAATAATATGATAAATGTATTGTACTGTGTGAAAGACACAGGATAATAAATGATGCGACTGCTGTCATTTAATAAACTTATGGATATATATGCAATTGGTTATGTGGTAATTTCGTGACGACTGGAATCAAGCTATATATGCTGACGTCAGATTTATCAAGACCAGCTTGTCACCTCTGTCAATGCTTTCTCACTCTTACATTCCTGGATTTATTTTGTACTTCTGTTCTACTTGAGCTCAAGTAATGGGCAACTTTAACACACAGATTGTAGTTGCAAATTTTTGGCACTGCTAAAATACGCATATCTTGGGATCTGTGATTTGTATTTATGTGATACCGTGAAGTACTTAGTACTTTACGTTAACGTTGTTCCAGAACACGTAATACTTTAAAGAATACTCCACGTTTTCGGCAACACTATAGAGAGTGCTGTTCTTGAGGCATTCCTGACTAGATTAATCAAAGATTGAGATGTGCAAACAAGTGTATTTAGACGAAAAAAATGCCTTCAATCGTACAAAATAAAACTTTATATACAGAGAGGAAAGCTGCGCTGCCCTTCCCTGTCTACTCTAGGCTTCTTCATTTAACTGTCCTATCCTGTGGTTTAGATCAAGGGGCCAACATTGTTAACAACAGCCTAAAATACCAATATTGGAAGTATCATGACCCAGGTGGCCAGGTAACACAATACGACCAGACTTATGTTGGTCAATTCTTTCCTCATTCCGACAGGATCGTTATTATCATGGACATCTCCTTTCAACGGTATCATTACTATCTTGAACACCTCCTTCCAACAGGACCGTTACTATCCTAGTTAGCTTGATACATATTTACATTTATCCACTTACAAAAACAAATTTACAAATCATCCGTGCCTCATCACCATTCCCTTCTTCGTTACGGAGTCAAACTTTTCACTGCCGATTATAGACCACAGCACTCCCTTTTATGCACATTGATGTGGGCAAAATACCCAATACTCCAGACAGCATATTACATTCAACCCTCCATAGACGGAATAATAAAAACAGAGCGTCGCCGATTTTCTTCAATTGTGACAAAACTGAGGATTCTTTCTGCTTCTTTGGGTAGTAGTACCTCAAACTTGGGTAATCAAACCTTTATTACGATAAATTTGTTAATGCTACAACGAACTTCCAATTACGACATCGATACAACAATTTAATGACGAAAACACTAGGAACAAAGAAGACCAAATAACCTCGATATCGTATATCTAACCGACCTCGATGAAATACACCTTTCCAAATGATTTTGGTACTCAGGACACTCACTTCCCTCGAATCAAGAGATCCTGAGATCAGATCTGTGGTCACAATTACCTCCTTTGTTAAAGCACATAGGCATAATGGGCGCACAATATTAGCTTACATTGCTCAGTTTATCTTCACATACAATGAATTATATCAGCAGTATCAAAGCAATTATTAATTCATTGCTTCCCCTCGCGATTTCAACGACACAGAGCACTTTCGACATGTACAACTCACATCCCCGAACCTCTGCTTCCACTTCCGGTACCATCGACTTTCGCACTGGAGAATGATCCCACCCTACTATTCCCAATATGATCGCGTAACAGAGTCTGAGTTGTACCCATTACACGGCTCCGACCACCTTTCTAGCCAAATGGCCTTAAGCAAATACGGAATTAGCCGGTCCATGAGTGCCTGCCTACCCAACGAGTTCCGTGAACAATCATGGAACAGCCAACTCTTCGGCAGGCACGGAACAACCAGATGCAAGAACACCATAAGTAGCTACAGATCGGCTGCTTTGTGAGTACACACGGAGCCAACTAATTCATGAGCAGCTACGGAACCAGCTGATCCGTGAGCAGAGGTAGAACCAGCTGGCCCCTTTTCTTTGTCACCCTATTGTCTCCACCTGATATGTCGCCTTCCTACGGCCGCAAACCTGAAAAGTCACCAGTTATGGTAGATTATTGGATTAAAGGAAAAAAAGACGTAAAATACTTTTCACTTTAGTAATTACACTGCTAGAAAACGTCAGTACCTGTAACGCCCGCTTTTTCTAATATTTGAATAAATGGAACAGAGGAAACGAGCCAAGCAACATTACACTTACATGAATATAGATCCCTATCAGAACCAAAAATAAACATACCAAGCGAGCCAACCTTAAATATATCTTTTGCAATTCGGAGCCGGCAATTGGAGTTAACTTCTCCAAACATACAAAAATTAACTTCTCTCACTCTGCCAAAACCTCACTACGGAATTTGAAAGAAGTTACACACAGAATGTTTAATCAAATTTAAAACAACGTCATAGAAAATTATGTCAATCTTGAAACGACAATACCATAATCCTGATGACATTTTTACCCATAGGGCTTCATCCGTATTTTAATTTCTCCATTTCACAATGTTTAATCATTTTTTTGTTTTTATACCTCATCATAATGATTAGTGTAAGCAATGCAAGAATATGTCACCCAAACTTGAAAAAGCCCTAGGAAGCATAGCAGCATCTAAGAAAAAAAAAAAAAACAATAGTTTGTACTAATATTAAAAAAGAAAAAGTGCTGAGATGAGGTGTTTTGCAAGAAAACATCACTGTATCTTTAAAAGAAAAAAAAAAATTCTTTGGATCATCAGTTTCCTTTGGTTACTTTTGCGTAAATTTGCTACTTCTAATGTCATCAATCTTTTGTTCGATTTTAACGCCTTCAAACCAAAATAAAATCTGAACGGTAAATAATTTCGATTTTATACGATGAAACTATAAGACTTATTAATTTTTAATTATATTTTCAAACTACTATTTAATTAAAAAACACCTCTAATTGTGCAACTTCTACAATAGTACCGCACATAGGATAAAAAAAAAGAAAAAAAAAAATGTCCCGGTAAACACAAAATAACATCCCATTGAATTTATCTCGAATAAATGACGTTCCACCGGAAGAAATAACACGAGAATGAGGAACGATATTTTACTGACTCATTGTAACAAGAATAATGGTACTTACAAAGAGATGGAGAGAACCAGAATCTACTGAGGAAATATTAGCTCCAAACTGAGCTTTCCGTATAACTAGGATTCTGGTCGAATACATCGTCAGAAGTTTCTGTAACTATTGTAAGTCTAAAAAGAATTGATGAAAGTAATATCGGCGAATAATAAATTTACCACAGTAAATCTACCAGATTAGGTGCCTTTTAGCGGATAAACGAAATTTTTCATTGCTCTATTACACAAACAATACGGATACTTTTTTTACGCTTATTTGATGATCAATAAGATTATGTATCAAATAAGCAAATTAGATGACTTATCAGGCTTACAAAAGTCTTTACCGATGGAACAGTAAAGCATTCTAACCGAAGAAACATGAAAGCATTACTGGAATCATTACAGTGAAAATTAGGAATGCGAATGAAATGATTGAAATTTTTTTAAAATTCACATCCAATCTTAAGAATGATATGATGTTTCGTATTTTTTCTTTCACACTAATTTAAATAAACAATTTAATTTTAAGTAAGTTTTTATTCACATTAATGTAAATAAGCAATTTGCTGAATGATTATTGTATTATTGCATATTGTTAATATGAAATTTTGGATTTCATTATGCAAATTATTTGCTTAATTTTATTTACAAATCAATAAATTTCATTTGATATTAAATATTGACCAATAAAAGTTTGAAACATTTTGAATTTCATGGATAAAATAAATAATTTTTTGTATTTTTTCCCGTTTATTTACAATGTATGATTAGTTGAAATTGTTAAGGAATTAACTTTTTTTTTTTTGCTTTTTCTTTTTCTTTCGTTTTGCTAACAATTTGTTTAAAAAATTTTTATCATTAATTATCATTAAAAGAAACGAAATATTTCCCGAAATTATTGGATTAACTGAAGAAAAAAAAAAAAAAGAAAAAAGAAAAAAAAAATTAAATATATAAGCTCCCATTTTGTTACATCTTATATAATTAATATACATGAAAAAAAATATCAGTGAAATGTAAATTTGAATCAATGGAGATATTCAAGAAGTCGAGGTTTATATTCGTAATAGAGAGCAATTCGATCCAAACCATAACTGATATAATCAAATGAAATGGGTAATGATTCATCAGCTAAAAAAAATGACCAAATGGACCAAAAGAGATGTGATACAGCTGGAAAACGTTGTGCTTCAATGGATAATTTTTGAATTTCTGCTGCACGATTCATGGATAAACCATTCACCGGATAGAAATGATTACCATTTTTCTTTTGCTATAATTATTAATTTTAATGTTAATAATAATTATAACAATTAATAACTAAATTTTCGTCGTTTTTTTTTTTCTTATAAAAAATTTTTAAAACTATTTATATTAGATGCAAATAATTTTAATTATCAATAAAAATTTCTTGCTAAACCTATTAATAGCATTAGTAATATGATCTATAAATGATGATGAATCAATGTTTTACTATTAATTTAAAAATAATTTTTGGAATTTTAAAATTTAACAAAAAAAAAAAACAGCATTTGCATGTAATGTATATATATATATCTTATTTTGATCTTTGAATTTTTAGTATTATCAAAATATTAAAAACATTAACAAATGCAATTTAAAAAAAAAAAAAAAATTTACCCGATCAATTTCATCCAAATATGTATTAAAAAGAAAATGAAGCTGTTCATCAGATGGTATTCGATCCTGTTTTACCCAGTAAAATGGTGGTTTATCATTACCATAATCCAATGTATGCTCACAAATATAATTACCAAATTCAAAACCACTGCAAATTAAATATTTATCATCATTTTTGAAATATTTTTTATTGTAATAAATTGCAAAAAATTTTTCAAATATATCCTCAATTAACAAACTGAAACGATGAATATCAAAAAAAAGAAAAAAATAGAGGTAATTATAGTATTATTATTTTGGAATATTTTTTTTTAATAATAGTAAATTGGAAAAAATTTTTCAAATATATCTTTAAATAATAAATAGAAAAGATGAATATCGTTAAAAAAAAAANAAAAAAACGAAAAAATAACCGGTAATTA
>NW_018108765.1:4786-6765 GCF_000183805.2 Loa loa | reverse complement strand
AAAAAAAAAAATACCGGTAATTATAGCTAGCATATTCAAAATCAATTGGTGAAATTGGATCCTCATTTTCGTTTATATCAAAATCACCATTCTCATTAATACTATATTGATTGTGTAGCAATATATTACCCTCCTGAAATTATTCATTTCAAACTTTTAATTAGCAGAATTTTTTCCCATAAACATTTAATGCTAAATTCATCGTTTAGTTGAATTAACCTAATTCTATTATTCGTCATATCATAATCATTATCAAACATGATTACAAATAAATTTTAAAAAACGAAATGTTATAATTCCATTATATTA
Source organism: Loa loa (assembly GCF_000183805.2). NCBI lineage: Eukaryota > Metazoa > Nematoda > Chromadorea > Rhabditida > Onchocercidae > Loa > Loa loa. The sequence goes on along the minus strand of NW_018108765.1, from coordinate 6,456 downwards.
ATATATGATTTCCAATTTGAAGGGAAATAAAGGATATTTGGGTTAAAATATATGAATAGGTACATTAATATATAACATATTATCAATTAATCGATATTTAAAAAAACAAAAATAAAATATTTATTGTTAAAAATTTATCAATTAATTTACAATATATTATTTATTTAATGAAGTTTCTTTTGTTTTTCCCAAAAATTTTTTTTAAAATGAATGAAAAAAAAAGTGTTTGCATTTTTTCATTTGGATAATATTTTGTGAAATAATTGGCAAAATGAATAACCTGAAGATCGTTGTGACAGAATACAATTGGACTTCCACTTTTCTCCAAACATTGTTGGACAATTTCTAATTCATTTTTCAAAACTGCACATGTTACAATCTCGGGACACGGAAATATATTTATTTTTTGTTTTTTTTTCTTTTTAACTTTTCCTTTCTTTTTTCAATTTAAATTTACATGTAAATTAATACTTTAAGAAAAATCAATATTTCTCATTAAAAATTTAAATAAATATTTTACATGTATATTGTATATCGTAATTGCTCGATAACAAATCTTTTCGCAATGATTTTTTTATCTAATACAAGAAAAAAAAAAGATATTTTGTTTGGTTTTTTTTTTTTCTTCTAAAATAATTATAATTTGATATTTTAATTGTTTAGTTTTTATATTTTTTATCACTACAACTTTTACATTTTTCATCCTAATTTACTATTTTAATTGTTTATTTTCTACATTTGTAAAATTTAAATTATTTTTGGTTGAATTGACAAAATGGTAAAAAAAAAAGAAGAAAACCATTCCTGTAATTTGTTGTAATTTGAAAATACCATAATTAACTATAAAATGTAATAATTTACTACATTTATTATGGTATAATTTTGAATGAATGATATATTTAATTAATAATTGAATATGAATGAATAATATGCCAATCAATGTTTTGATAGATATTACCTTTGAAAGATCAGCTTGCACCATTTTAAGCCTCATTTTATGGCGCAATTTATTGCCTAACTTTTGCAACCATCCATTTGCTATATCAATAATTACTGGTTTTTTAGCAATAGGTACATTAAGCATATGAATTCGAGCATATACCTTTCCCAAATATTTGGTAATGCTAAAATTTCACGAATACCATATTATAATTAATAACAAGAAAAACCAAATAATATTTGAAGTTTAAATTTTGGAAAAAAAAAAAAAACTCCGAAATTTTTGCCCAGGATATTGAAATTCATCACAAAACAATGGTCGTGATGGAATATACTGTTCGAATCGACCAGATGGAAAAACAGCAAAAAGTCGTGGCCCAAGCAATCTAAAATATTTTAAATTTGAAATTTTACCAAATATACATATATATATATATTAATACATTTTAAAAAAAAAATTTCATAAATAGATTTTAATTTGAATAAAAGTTCATATTGTTTGTGATTTCTTGAAATTATCATATTTAAATATATTACACTCATAAAAGTTACAATATTCAAAAATTCGGTAAATTTTAAACACATTCATATATATAAAACATGCATTACATTATTATTTTTCATTTTTATTTCCTTTTTTTTTTCGCTATTTTCTTTTAATTTTAAAAATTTATTGAATAAGACAGAAAAAAAATGAAAAACAAAAGCAATAAAGAAATTTTTAGATTATT
>NW_018108765.1:2184-4545 GCF_000183805.2 Loa loa | reverse complement strand
AATTTTGATTTTTCTTTAAATTTAATTTTATCCTTTTTTTTGATTTATTAATTTTTCAAAATTTTCATATTTTCATAATAATGTTGAAAAAAAAAGTTTAGATTATTTATTTAATTGATCTTTGATTTTTGTACTTGAACTGCATTTATACACAAACATACACACATATGTACAATAACATATGATAAAATTGCAAAACAACCTAAAGAATTACATGAAATTTTTTCATTTTTTTCTTTTTTTTTTTATTTTCGTTTATTTATTTTAACAAATTTATAATTTGATAATTATATATATATGCACATATATTCAAATACTATTCTAAATTTATTTTTAAAATTAAAGTTTTAAATTTAAAAAAAAAAAAAATAACAAACATTATCGGTCGCATACGTAACTGTTCTGGACTAATTGTATTCCATGCACCACCAAGATAACGTGCACAAAGCTCACGTGTACATACGAGAACATCATATGGAATTTCCGCAGTTTTTATATTTGGTTGACCAAAAAGTTTCTTGAAAATAAAATTTTGTTTTGAAAATGTTAAAATTGGAATTGAAATCATTCCATTTTAATTTTAAAAGAGATGAAAATTGATAAGATAAAATAGATTTAGAGATGATAAGAAAAAATAAAAGATAAAAAATAAAATAAAAAATTGATAAGATAAAATAGGTTTAGAAAAAAAATTATATTAATGCGACAATTTTTCATTTTTTTTTAATTCGAAAATTTCATTTACATTCTAACTACCATTTTTTTTTCTTTATCATCAAACAATCCACTCTTATCAATAAACATTCAATAATTGATACTTATACGATGAAATTATTCAATTTCTTTTTATTATTTCACAGGTTTCTTTTAATTTCCATACATTTACAATTATCCTTTTTCCACAAAATTTTATCTTCGCAACCTAAATTATCAATTTAACAATCAAAATTTTATCAAATGAAAAAAAGGGAAAGAAAACATCAAAATATACGGATATTACGAATTAAAATGTGAAAATTTCAGAATAATTAATTTTGCAGTTAATTAATTTTACATTAAGAATTATTTCCATAAAAATCTTTTATTATATTTAAATTGTTATGCCAATTATCATTAATGAAATAAGAAATGTATTAAAATTAATGAAATATGATAATGAAATAAAGGTTAACGATAAAATACAAATGAAAGAGAATTGTGACAAATCTAACCTTTAATTAATAATGTAATTTTTTGAAATCATTTTCTATTAGAATATCTTATAATTATTTTCTGTTTGTGTACTTTTTGATATTTTCACATATAAAATACGATAATTTATCTTACTAGCTTGTTATCATTGGTGAATAAAATGATGATAAAATGTATAATCATAAAATGATAAGAACAAATTTATGCATGATTATGTAAACAAATAAAAAAAAATTTATAACTAATTATGTAACATATATTTGTTTAATTGATAAATTAATTCAGTATTTTTGGGAAAAAATTGGACCAACTTTTAATTCGCTTGGTGGCGGAATTTTTATCACTGACATTTTCAATGAATTTTGATTCTGGAACCTGAATCGTAAGCTATTAAAAAATGCAGATTTGATTGCAGCAGCACGATTTCTAGCTGATGATTTCAATGTCTTAAGCATTTCTATATTAGAATACATACCTACAATATCTATTACAAATCATAGATTACAATTAGAAATGATAATGCACCATATCGATGATAATTTCATTGTAATAAGTTAAGCATTGATAAATTACATATTTGTAAAATTTCCGTATTACATTTCAAAATTCCAACAAATGAATGAATATTATTATCAATTTTAAAATCATTTACTAAAATGGTGCATTTATAAATTTATAAATGTTCAAAAGTTTAATCCGAAGATGATCTTTGGACTTTGTATGTTTTATACTTTCAAAATTTTTCAGCAAAATCAAAAATGCTTTATTTCATCGAATGAAACTTAATGATTTAAAAATTTCAACTACATTAAGCTTTCTTTTTAAATCAAATATACTAATTGGTTGGCGAATAATATGAGCTCATTTTCTAAAAAAAAAAAAAACTTTACCCTAATGAGAATTTAGATTCATTCAATCATTTCGGGATATACAAAAATAACTGGGTGCAATATTCATTAAACTGATGACTGCTCTTATCATCCTGGTCTTATCGTCATGATCAGGTATCATAAAGTCTCACCTTCCCAAACTGCTGATTAGTTTACGATGTTTCAAATGGGAGGAGAGAGGTAGATATGGGGTGTAGATGTGTTTATATGCGTGTGTCTGTGTGTGTGTGTGTGTGTGTGTGTGTGCATATATGTATGTGTGTATGTATGTGTGCATGTG
>NW_018108765.1:0-1532 GCF_000183805.2 Loa loa | reverse complement strand
AATAATAATAATAATAATAATAATAATAATAATAATAATAATAATAATAATAATAATAATAATAATAATAATAATAATAATAATAATAATAATAATAATAATAATAATAATAATAATAATAATAATAATAATAATAATAATAATAATAATAATAATAATAATAATAATAATAATAATAATAATAATAATAATAGTAATAATAATAAATAATGAATGAGAATAATTAACAATAATAATAACAATAGCAATGATAATAGACAGTATCACCAATTTATTTCATACCATTTCCTGTTTATCCAGTTACTCAAAATGGGGATTCTTAAAAGTTTTTTAAAAATTTTCTTAAAAGAAACTATGAATTTCAAAGTTTTTCGTTCTTTTAAAATTTTGATAGTTAAAACTTTTTCTGTTTGAATAAACCAGTTGCAACTAATTTTTTTAATTTCGATTTTTAGTTTTTCATTGCTTTATTTTACTTTTTACTTTAAATAGTCTAATGTAAAGTGTAAAAAAAAAAAAAAAGAAAGATTTGATGTTTCATTATGTGCTCAACAGTGTAATGCAATGAAAAATGCAACTGAAATGCAATTTAATTATTTGAAAATTTAAATTGTTAAATGATTGTCGAAATTTAGCGAATTTTTAAAATCTATGAATTTAAATCATTCCTCATGTAATTTATTTCATTATACAAGTTTTCTTTTCTTCTTTTTTTATTAATTTAAATAAACGTTAAAGTGAAAAATTCATAGATAAAGCAGCAAAAAATAAAATTTGAGAAATAAATAATAAGTGGTAGGGAAATGATGAGGAGAGAGAGAGAAGAAAAAAAAGTTGATTTTTGTTTTTTTTTTTTTTTGTTAAAAATGGTGATAATGTCACGATCGATTTTTTCTTTTTATTTTCTTTTCTTTTCTTTTTCATTACATAATAAAAAATACAACTTTATTTTGTACAAAAATATTGGCAATTATATGCATTTTTGTTTTTCCCCTACCTATAAAGGTTGAATGAAATGCAATGAAAAATGTTTTTGAAATGATCACATCAAAATTTCCTTACTGAACATTGGCGCTTTTCATCTACCTTTTTTCTTTTTTTTTTTAAAAATTAGTTGATTGATTTATACATATATAAAATGTATATGTATACATCATTTTAAATTACATTTAAATCATTGATATTTTTAGCAAACATTCCTCACAATTTTCTAATACATCAAATTTTTCCTTCCCTTTGACAAAAATCATTTGTACTTTAGCATGTGTTCTGTTAAATTGGAATAAAATTAGGCAACATTCCTGTTTGAAAGTTTTTTTTTTTTAACAATTTCACTTAATAAAAGAGAAAAAAGTATTTTGAATTTTGCAGCTTTGAATACAGTATCGTGAATTTAAATCTATCCTAAATTATGGGAAAAAAAAAGTGCAAAAAAAAAAGAGAAAAGAAAAATTATATATTAGTATTATCGTTACTTATTAGATTAAGTGTTATCAATTTTTTTTTTTTTTTTCTCCTTAAGGGTACAGCAA
>NW_018108764.1:25219-27743 GCF_000183805.2 Loa loa | reverse complement strand
TCAATTAGTCGACCATGTCAAAAAAAAAAGCATGAAATAAATGTGGCTTAATTGAAAATATCATTCATTAAGTACAGGTGTATATACATATACCTGTACATGTACAGGTACAAGTAACAATAATCAATTACTGTTTATCTAAGCGAAGTATTTCATTTTCATTTCTATTTATTATGTATTTATGTATTTATTTATTTTTTTTTTAGGAACAAATAAATTTGAATGCCTTTAAAGATTATGCTGAAGCTGTGTACAGTTTAAATGTCCCATTTATGGTATATAATTTGGATCAGTTATTTAATCAAATGCATATTTATAATGATCATAATGATCGCAATGATAGTAATCCATCGATCTCACTCCAATTATCACCAAATTTCAAATATTATATTATGCAATGTTTCAAGGTATGTTTATGCAATATCCTAATGTTAGCTTCTTTTTTTTTTCGATAACAACACTATCCTTGTTTAATGATACCTGCAGTGATAATAATAATAATAATAAAAACAATAATGATGATAATAATGTTAACGGACAATAACAAAAGTAATTAATGTTAGTAATAGTGATTGTAAAGTGTAATGATAACAATAAATGATTTATGAACGACAAAATATTGAAATTATAGCTGAAATTGAATGAATTAATTAATGAACAAATTTTATTTCTTCAATTTATTTTCCGTTTTTATTACTTTCATATTGTATTTATTGCTTATTGTATATTTACCCAAAAGAAAAAAAGAAAAAAATTCTATTATACGATTAAATTTAGAAGATGGATACTGACAATGATGGATTTATAACTGTGGAAGATGTGGAAAGGATATTATTACCTGAATGTAATTCGAAACGACTTTTTAAAGAAGCTCATTTTTTGCATTCTTAATATTGATTTGATTGTAAAAAGAAAAAAGAAAAAAAACTGAAATAAATGATTCAAAAGTTTTATTTCTGATGGATTTGTTTGCATTTCATGAAGTTATTTACTTTCAATCGTTCAACAATTCAATTTATGTTAGAATTTCAATTTTATGAATTAAATATGTAATTATACAGAAAAAAAAGATTTCAATAATAATTATGCCGAATAAACGTTATTACTAATAAATAAATTTATTATTTTTAATATTCTAATATCTTATTTTAGTATATTTTAAGAAATTTAAACAATGAATTGAATGTGACTTTTAGCGTCATCCTACATTTGCTTTGATGGATGATAGTAAGCTAATAAGTGGTGGTAATTGACAAAATTTTTGATTTTATAATTATATTAAAGCGGATAATAACTTTAAAGGTATTTACAAAATATTTTGCAAATATATGGTCATTTATACTCGTTGATGTTTTATGTCACCAAATTCACTGCTACATTCAAAATATTTCATTAGCATGTTTTCATAATAATATAATTCAACCATTGTTTACTATCAAGTAAGGAAATTTTATATGAATTTACAAAAATTAGAATTTAATTGCAATTAAACGCTGTATAAGACTAATTGTAAATAATTGAAAATTATTATTTCAAATATAAAATTATTAAATATCAATTTAAAAGTATAAAAGAAAAAATTGAAATATATTATTAATATAATCAAAAGCAATCATTCTTGCCATATTATATACTTTAAATAATTTCCGCTATCGTTCTATAAAAAGATTCGTAAACAACTTTGCTAATAATATGAAAAAAGAGATGAAGATACTAATAAGACCAGGCTAAGCATACCTCAAAAAAGCTAATAAGGCCAGGATAAGTATTCCTTAAAAGAGCTAATTGTTATTAGCATGAACAAATTTCATTTCGATCATACACTATCATCCCTCAATGCATCATCACTTCTAATGTTAATGGTTGATATCATCTGAAGGTTACTAAGAAAAATTTTACATTAACGAACATATTGGAAATCGAATTAAAAAATAATTCAATACTCAAAATTAATTTTCCCTGGTTACATTCGATTGGTAAAGTTGAAGATTTAGGTAATAAAGAAACGAAAACCGACATAGATTTTGTGATTGTCATGCGAAAACATTCCAATAAAGGTAGTACTAAGACCAACTTCTTTGTTTTTTCTTTTTCTTTTTTTTATTTTATTTAGATATATGCAAAACGAGTAAACAGTTTTTCGTCCATTAAGTTAATTTTTCTTTTCGTCTATTGAAATGTAATGTGATAAATTTATTTTGTGCTGCTGATAATTTTGCAATTAATTTTCAAATTATGTTAATTAATTACCAAAGCAAATACAAATGTTAAAGGAGAAGTTTTTCAGATGAGAAAAAGCATGCATGTGCATATCCGGGATGGACAGTAGTAAGTAGTATGAGGGATACAGTCGAATATATATGAAGCATCACTGAAAATGTAGTTTAGCACTCTAACACAAATTCATTGGCTTCAGTTCGCTTGTTGATGGAAAAAATAGGATGAAACTTCAAATAGTAAACAGTGGTATGGAATTAAAATTCATAGATCAGTTTTGTTTACACACAAATAAGTAAAGTCGATT
>NW_018108764.1:22921-24826 GCF_000183805.2 Loa loa | reverse complement strand
ACTGGAATGATTCGCAGAATTTAGTAATCAAGGGATCGCATAAAGATGGCTTGACACCTCCTCACGACATGCTGTTAGAAATCAGCATGCCAACACAAAATAAATTGAAAACGAAATATGTTTACAATTAAGAGAACAACTGATAATAACAGCAACTGAAGAAAGTTAACGAATTCTATAACTCCAAAATTTTTCTGTGAAAAATGTTCTACTGATATGGTTTGAAATATTGAAACTCTGCTTAATGAATTGCTTTTTCCATGCGAATTGCAGAGTAGCTGCATGCACGTCACAAAATAACATTTTTTAACAGTAAAAAGAGACCGATTTTTGCATACACCTTCCAATATATAGTTTTAAAGGTCATCGTTTCAAACTTCAACTCTAATATCTCTCCATTATTTATTTATAATCAGAGGCACTCGATAGTCCACCCATCATAAGATTTGAGTTTTCATCAAATATCCACTAAAGGCGACATCAGAAGCTCAAAGCTTATCAATGAATTTCAGTGAAAATTCGACTGGTACACCTAGGTATTTTTTTGTTTTGTCGTAAAAAAAAAACATTACTAAAAAATTTTCGCAACCAGCAAATATTTGTGAAGAAAATTATTCTCGCTTATTTCGATTTAAGATGACAGCAAAGTTCAGAAATTCGTAACTCTCGAGAAAATTCAATTGATATCGAGGATAATTCCAAGTCTAATTTCTGTGATATAGTTTCATTGTCAAATCCCTGAAGAAATCATGGAATGAAAAGAACCTGATAATTCATTTTTCGGAAGTACTGGCGCTTCATTCGCTACTTGATGTTCTATTCACAACTCCACTTCAATAAAAAAGAAAAGAACCATAAATTTTAATTTACCTAAACAGATCATAGTTAGTCTCGACGAACTGAGAACAATTTATCATTTGAAAGCTGTTGAAAATACCAAAAAAATGATTATGAGGTTTGGTGAAAATGCAAGTCTATAACATTTTTCCCAAAAAAAAGGCAAAAGAGGATTTGAAATTTAGAATCAATAAAAAGTACGAACTAAAACATTTTGCGTTTAAAATCATTTAGATGAATGAGTAGGGGGGAGTGAATATCAAGTTCCTTCCATTTGGCAATGAATTGACAGTGAAATTATATCATAGAAATTAAAGTTAAAATTATCCTTGATATAAAATGAGCAGTTAAGTATACCAATCGAAATTTCATTAAAATTCATTGATAAGCATTGAGCTTCTGACGCCTGCTCGATTGGGCGATTGATCCAACCGCTTAAGTATCCAAGAAATACGCTTATATTTCACCAATAAAAAAGTGAGATAGGCTTCGTTTCATCTTTTCATCTCTACATGTCACAGTCACCATGTCAACAGCTAACAGCATTTCAAAAATTCCCGATTAAATTGGCTCAAAAATTTTGAGAATGCTACATTCAGAGCGCACACCAAAATATAAACAAAGTTAAAAAAACCTTTTTCTGTTGACGCTTAATTAGCAGAAAATGCAAAAGTGATGGAAGCTGTTAGCTTCTTCACTACCAAAAATTCAGAATCGAATTAGTTTTAATTCTTTGATTTTCAGGATATCTGGAATGGCCATTCGATTATTATACTACCTATATCGTTCTCCAACTAACACAACTGAGTAAAAAAAATTCAAAAATGAAGTTCATAGTGAAATATGCAAGAACAAAGTAAATAAACGACGTGCAAAAAATAAAGTAAGCAGTGACAAGCACAAATAAAATAAATAAAAAGGCATGCTAAAAATGAAAGTTAATAATAAAGTATGTAAGACAAAAGTAAGTAAAAAGCATGAAAAAAGTAAAGTAATGAAAATATGCATAAATACACTAAGTAAAAACATACAAAAGTAAAATAAGCAATAATATGTACAAACAAAGTG
>NW_018108764.1:19365-22534 GCF_000183805.2 Loa loa | reverse complement strand
ATTAAAATTCATTGATAAGCATTGAGCTTCTGACGCCTGCTCGATTGGGCGATTGATCCAACCGCTTAAGTATCCAAGAAATACGCTTATATTTCACCAATAAAAAAAGTGAGATAGGCTTCGTTTCATCTTTTCATCTCTACATGTCACAGTCACCATGTCAACAGCTAACAGCATTTCAAAAATTCCCGATTACTTTGGCTCAAAAAATTTTGAGAATACATTCAGAGCGTACACCAATACGCAAAAGTTTTAAAATATAAACAAAGCTAAAAAAACCTCTTTTTCTGTTGACGTTTAATTAGCAGAAAATGCAAAAGTGATGGAAGCTGTTAGTTTCTTCACTATCAAAAATTCAGAATCGAATTAGTTTTAATTCTTTGATTTTCAGGATATCTGGAATGGCCATTCGATTATTGTACTACTTATATCGCTCTCCAACTAACACAACTGAGTAAAAAGCATTCAAAAATGAAGTTCATAATGAAATATGCAAGAATAAAGTAAGTAAACGACGTGCAAAAATAAAGTTGGTAATAAAATATGAACAAATAAAGTAAGTAAAAGGCGTGCAAAAATAAAGTAAGCAGTGATAAGCATAAATAAAAGGCATGCCAGAATGAAGTAAAAAGCATGAAAAAATAAAATAAAGAAATATGCACAAATACAGTAAGTAAAACATACAAAAGTAAAATAAGCAATAATACGTACAAACAAAGTGAGTAAAAGACATGCAAAAATTAAGCAGGTAATAAAGTCTATGCAAACAAAAAGCATGCACAAATAAAGCGGCATGAAAAAATAAAGTTGACAATAATATGTGTACAAGGACACTAAGTAAAAGGCATGCAAAACGTAATAAAATATGCACAAATAAAATGAGCAAAAAACATTTAACGATGAAGTAAGTAATAAAATAAGTAGAAACGAAGTGAATAAAGGGCATGCAAAAAAAAGTTGGTAAAAGGCATGCAAAAAAAAATAAATAAATAAATGATATGCAAAAATAAAGTAATGAGTGATATATGCACAGTTAAAGTGAATAAAAGGCATGGAAAAATAAAGTAATAAAACATGTATAAACACAGTAAGTAAAAGATATGAGAAAACAAAGTACGTAATGGAATGTCACAAAAAAAAGTGAGTAAAAGGCATGTAAAAATAAAGTTTATGATAAAAAATGTAAGAGTAAAGTAAGTAATAAAACATGCGCAAAAAATTAAGTAAACAACATGCAAAAATGAAGTTAGTAATAAGATGTCTACAAATAAAGTGAATAAAAGACATGCAAAAATAAATTTCGTAATAATAAATGTGGAGGAAAAGTGAAAAAAAGCATTCAAAAAAAAAATTTATAATGAAAAATGTAAGAATAAAGTATGCAAACGACATGCAAAAATAAAATAAGCAATGATATCTGCAAATAAAATCCGTAAAATAACATGTGAAAATAGAGCTGGTAATAACGCATGCACAAGAAAAGTAAATGAAACATGCAAAAACAAAGTTAGTAATAAGATATCTACAAATAAAGTTAATAAAAGATATGCAAAAATAAAGTAATAAACTAGGTGCAAATGCAGTAAGTAAAAAATATAAAAAAATAAAGTGCGTAATGAAATGTTACGAAAAAAAATGAGTAAGAGGCATGCAAAAAAAAGTTGGTAATAATACATGTAGAGAAAAGCTGAGTAAAAAGCATTCAAAAATGAAGTTCATAATGAAATATGCAAGAATAAAGTAAGTAAACGACATGCAAAAATAAAGTTAGCAATGAAATATGAACAAATAAAGTAAGTAAAAGGCGTGCAAAAATACAGTAATAAAACGTGCACAAATACAATAAGTAAAAAGTATGAGAAAATAATGTACGTAATGAAATGTTTAAAAGAAAAGTAAAAAGCATGTAAAAAGTAAAATAACCAAAAGGCATAAAGTGGAGATGAAGTGTGAAAAAGAAAGTAAAAAGCGTGCAAAAGTAAGATAAATGATGAGATATATACAAATAAAGTAAGTAAAAACATATAAAAATAAAATAAGCAGCAAGGTGTGCAAACAAAGTAGATAAGAGAGTGCAAAAATTAAGCAGGTAATGAAATCCATGCAAAAATAAAGTTACGACAAATAAAGTAGGTAAGAGGCATGAAAAAATAAAGTTGACAATAATATGTGTACAAAGACACTAAGTAAAAGGCATGCAAAACGTAATAAAATATGCACAAATAAAATGAGCAAAAAACATTTAAAAATGAATAAAACAAGTAGAAACGAAGTGAATAAAAAGCATGCAAAGAAAGTGGGTAATAAAATATTTGCAAACAAAGTGAATGAAAAGCATGCAAAAATAAACTTAATAACGATACGTGTAGAAGGAAAGTGAGTAAAAAGCATTTAAAAATAAGGTTTCTAACAAAATGTAAAAATAAAGTAAGTAAACGATATGTAAAAATAAAGTAATGAGTGATATATGCACAGTTAAAGTGAATAAAAGGCATGCAAAAATAAAATAATAAAACATGTACAAATACAGTAAGTGAAAAACATTAAAAAAAAGTAAGTAATGATATGTAAAAGTAAAATAAGGAAGATATATGCAAAAATAAAGTTGGTAATAATACATGACAAAGAAAGTAATAAAGTTAGTAATAATGTATTTACAAATAAAGTGAATAAAAGACATGCGAAAATACAGTAATAAAACGTGTACAAATACAATAAGCAAAAAGTGTGAGAAAATAATGTATGCAATGAAATGTTAAAAAAAAAAAAAAAAAAGTAAAAAAGCATGCAAAAAAGTAAAATAACCAAAAGGCATAAAGTGGAGATTGTAGAAAAATACATAACTGAGTTAGGAAAAGTAAGTAAAAGTTCGTTCGAAACGGGAAGAAAATGAAATGCGAAGAAATCTAAAATGAAGGTGTGCAAACAGAAAGCGCAAAATACAAATTCCAGTGAAACCATTGAAAGAAAGTGAAAGGCAAAGTAAGCAAAAAATTACGGCAAAGAAAAAGCAAAAATTATGGCAAAAACGAAAAATTGAGCGAAATTCAAAAAATTAAGAATATTTAAATCTTGAAAAAATGAGCAAAATTCAAATAATCAAAAGTGTTTAAAATCTTGAAAATTGAGCAAAAATTTGAAAAATCAAAAACATTGAAAAAAATTCGGT
>NW_018108764.1:16605-18734 GCF_000183805.2 Loa loa | reverse complement strand
AAAAAGTAAAAAGCATGCAAAAAGTAAAATAACCAAAAGGCATAAAGTGGAGATTGTAGAAAAATACATAACTGAGTTAGGAAAAGTAAGTAAAAGTTCGTTCGAAACGGGAAGAAAATGAAATGCGAAGAAATCTAAAATGAAGGTGTGCAAACAGAAAGCGCAAAATACAAATTCCAGTGAAACCATTGAAAGAAAGTGAAAGGCAAAGTAAGCAAAAATTACGGCAAAGAAAAAGCAAAAATTATGGCAAAACGAAAAATTGAGCGAAATTCAAAAAATTAAGAATATTTAAATCTTGAAAAATGAGCAAAATTCAAATAATCAAAAGTGTTTAAATCTTGAAAATTGAGCAAAATTTGAAAAATCAAAAACATTGAAAAAAATTCGGTAATTCATAAGAATTCGCAATTCGATGAATTTATTTGATTTAACAAAAAATACAAAAATTGAAAAAAAATTTTAGGAATTTAATCAAAAAATTTGATGAACGTAAAAACTTCAGAAATCTAAAGAACCGAAAAAGTGAAAGAACACTTAAACCAAACAGCACCCAAGAATCAGCAAGCAAAAGCATACATTTAAGAAACCATCGAAAAAAAAGAAAAAAATGCATTGGAATTAGGAGAAGGTATAGGTGAAGTAAAGAATTCATAAGCATGCTTTGCAAATCACTACAACAGACAAGAGAATCGAGAAATTGTAAAAAAAAATTGATAATTTGTAAGCTTCTGAAATTTCGCAACTCGAAACTTAGAAAAAGCTTAAAGCAAATTCGAAAGCTCAAAAAACAAAAATTCGATAAAACTAAAAAAGGTCCTAAGGAATTCGGATGTTTAAAACACTCGACGAAACTCAAAGTCGAAATGAAATTTCCACTTCCAAAAATTGTGGTATTCAAAAAAAAAGATGGAAACTGAGGAAATTAAAAAAAATCGATCAAAATTTAGAAATCTAAAAAATCATAATTTCAAATAAATTTACACAAATTCAAATTTTCAAGCAAAGCCTAAGAGAATATCCGTAATTCAAACAAGTTAGAAAAGAGTCGCAGATTTGGATTATTCGGAAAAATTATCTTATCACAAAATATGGCCAAAAGCTTAACCGCTAGAAATTCAAATAAGTAAAGAAATCATGAAGCGCTTAAAAATATTACACAAAAATAAAATCGCATCAAGGAAAATTGGAATTAAAAAAAATGCTAAAGATTTAGTGGCGAATTTTTAAGTTTTGCAAACTTAAAAACATCTAAAAACTCAGTGCAGTTAAACCTCACTGTACGACAAAAATAGTCACCACTAATTCAAACGAAATTTTTCTTCTCTCCAAAACCAAAAAGTAAGCTAACGACTACATATATACTAGATAAAAAATAAATAAGATTGATTTGAAAAACTACATAAAAAACATAAATACACTTAAATATAGATAGTACTACATAAAGGTTAAATAAATAAAATTAATTAAAACTGCACAAAAAGCACAAAATTTATAATTAAAAAGGTATGCATGAAATTCATGATAAATATTATTATTCATAGTTCGTTTCAGTTAAAATCATTAACTGCAACGATAAAAAACGAACATTAAATACCAAGGAAAGAAATAATATAAGTGAAACCATAAACAGTCGCGTAAAGAAAAAACTAGTACAACCAAGCGCAAATAAACTTTTAAATCGATTTTTTATTTTTTTATTCGTTTTATTTTTTCATTTTTTTTTATTTCTTCATTTTTTAATTTTTTTTTCATTTTTCATTATTTCATTTTTCTATTTTTCTTATTTTTTATTTTTTGTTTTTTAATTTTTTATCATTTCGTTTTTTTGTTTTTTATTTTTTATTTTTTGTCTTTTTTTCCATTTTTTGTTATTTTGTTTTTTATTTTCTTTTTTTCATTTTTTGTTTTTTCTTTGTTTTTTATTTTCTCGTTTTTTTTATTTTTCATTTTCTCTATTTTTTTTCGTTTTTTTTTAAATAATTCAAAACAGAAGAATATTAGAAAAACAAAATTAATACAACCAACGGAAAAACCACAAACAAAGAAGGCAATTCAAAACGCTAAGTCATTTTTTTTTGNGCCAAATATCTGATGTTAAGTTTTTCCCAAACTTATCCAACGCCTTT
>NW_018108764.1:13590-16316 GCF_000183805.2 Loa loa | reverse complement strand
TTTTTTTTTTTTAAATTAATTACAAAACAAGAAGAAATATTAAGAAAAACAAAATTAATACAACCAACGGAAAAACCACAAACAAAGAAGGCAATTCAAAACGCTAAGTCATTTTTTTTTTGTGCCAAATATCTGATGTTAAGTTTTTCCCAAACTTATCCAACGCCTTTGAAATTCGAAAAAATTTCCATCCATGAGAAACAAGACAGAAATCAAAAATGCCAGATTTTGATTGTGATTTTTCAAAAATAACAAAGCCTTAGTAATTCAAAACACAAATTAGCAACTTCGTGTATAAAGAAAAAAAAAGAAACTAGTGAAGCCATTTTGAAAAATCTCGAGAAAACTGAATCAAATCATAGTGGTAAAGAAATGAGTTAAGCTACCTGCGTGATGAGGAGAAATTTGGTATTGAAGCGATAGGGGACTGACGAAGTTTGGGTAGAGATGGCTGCATACAACTTATCCTTTAATTTGCGGTATGGTAGAACTAGTGCTTCACTGCGCACCTGAAATAAAAACAAAGATTGGCCGAAAAAAAATAAGTTAATATTTAAGAATACAGTTTCTTACATTGGGCATAATTTTGAAAAAAAAAAAAAAAAGAAGCTTCACCTACCAGGAATATAATAATGCTCCGCCTCATCGTTTCTACCCACCAGCTCGAGCCTTCGCCGCTTTGCAGCTCTATCATCGATCACAGCCTTCGTGGCTTTAGGGCACCATTCCAAAGAATGGAGCTCCATCATGGCTGCAACTTCTTCAGCGGAACGGACCTGCGGCATTTTGACGAAATGGCCGCATTTGTGGCAAAAGCCTGAAAAGAGACAAACTATATTAAAAGTGTTCCAATAAATTTACCTGCGAAGAAATTTCTTTAAAAAATTGTATCTAAGTACTAATATTACTTCTTGAAGTTAAACTCACCGTTCTGTGTATGCATTTTGGCGGCGTGGATTCGCCATCCCTTTAGAGTCCCAAATTGTTTAGGACATATGCCGCAACCTGAAAAGATATGTATTAGATTTTTGCAAATTCATTCAAGTCATCTGAATAAAATTTCAGTGCAGTAATGAAATATGTTTTCACTTACCAATTATTACCGACCCGTCGCCATTTCTAATTACTGTATATGGGTCGATTTCCGGTTCAACCAGCAGCTCTTGATAGTGGGCTGGTAAACCTTCCACTACCGGCACATGGAAGGCTTGCGGACTTGCTGGTGCCACTTCGTGTCCTATTTCCTCTACAATTGGGACTCGTACCGTTCGAGAACGCCTGAAACATGTATTCATAACTGGACATCATTCTCTCAAAGTTGTTGTGTAATTAATTTTTCATCCTATTTGCTCATTTGCTAAGAGCTATTCATGGTCCGAGTGAACTGTATTGCAAAATAATCTACATTATGAACATTTTTTAAAATAAATTTATAAATTAATTGAATTCGACAATTCATACTACACTATTAGCATTTTCAAACACATCTGTATAACTGAGAAAATGAACTTACAATACAATTTCACGAGTTCTTGTCACTTCTCTGCGTCTCCGGACCACTAACGCGGCTCTTGGTACTGCATCGATAACTTCTTCATTGAGGAACAGCTCGTGTGGTACCTGCCGCAACTCTGTTGCTTCGTCTTCCTCCACCCCCTCTACTTCATCGTGAACCAGTGCCGGTACTGGCTCTATCATTTCCTGCTCTTCACACTGTTGGTGCTCGGGGAGGTGGAGCACGAGCTGCTCCTCATTCTCACGTTGCCTTTCCCCAACTTTTCCTTCGTCGTGAGCTTGACGCTCACTTCGTTCCAATTTCGCTCCTAATTCATTAATCTAAAGAGGAATATCACTTACAGCGGGTAATGAAGAGTTCAGTAGAACGTTTTTAGTCTTTATACTGAATATCCCATACTGACATTTTCATTGCATTTTTAAGTGACCTCACAAGAGAAGGTTTTTTTTTTCTTGTCAAGGATTTTGTACACTCTTCTGGCATTAATGCCAATAGTAATAATAGCAAAAGTTAGCAATTATTTTTAGGTTAAACCATGGATAATAGAAATGCCTTACCATTAAAAAAACTTCACATCAAAAATAAACATACCAAATGTGCCGCCCTTCGCAAATACTCCTCCAACACTTGGTAGTAGAGCGGCTTCTCCTCACGCAAATATTTTTTCAAATCTGCCAAATTTGGTAGATTTGGACCAATTTGGTCGGCATTTTCGTAATTAAGTTCCATTTTCTGAAAAAATTTACAGATATGAAGTTGTGCAACAATTTGTATATAATATAAAATTGAAACGATAATTAGAAGTTGGAATTCTACACATATAAAATAACTAAGTACTGATATCGCGAAGTAGTTATCATCAACACTGTACTTTAGTCATTTTAATATAAGTTAGACTAAACTACACAATGCCCAAAAAAACGAAGAAAGCCTTCTAATAAATCTTATTCCCTAAACCGTTCAATAATACTCTACATTGCTATCGTTACATGCATCTCTGTCTTAGTAGTAGAATGGTACGTGCTAAATCATGTCACTTTAATGTAAGTTAGTGTAAACCACACAATGTCAAAAAAAAACGAAAAAAGTCTCCAAATAAACCTTATTTCCTAAACTGTTCAATAATCCCTTCCATCACCATCGCTTCATGCATCTCTGTCTTAGGATAGTACGTGCCAAATCATATTCTGTGTTGCTCAACTGGTGGGAC